>NW_010103206.1:28543-47674 GCF_000699245.1 Pterocles gutturalis | reverse complement strand
CAGCAGGAGGGTCTTCATTTACTATTTGAGTGGAAGGACTTTTGTCATGAGAATAATTCATTTTTTTCTAACTCTCTTTATTCATACTATGCTGTTGGGCTCTGCTCTCACCACCCTGAACTCTACATACCCGCACTTTCCCTTGAAAAACTGTGTTGGTTAGGCACCTCTGTTATAGGTGCTATTTTAACTCCCACAGCCGTGCTCTTCCAGTTGTTTTAAAAATCTGTCTTGGATTTTATTTTGGAGATAAATATCACAACAGTGCAGCCACTGGAACATATCCCCGTCTTGTTTACACCAGAGTAAATCCAGGGGTATTTGGTTGATACAAATCTGTGTAACTAAGATAACAATTTTTGCACTGGGTGGATTCTTAATCTGCTCTGCTGAAGGTTCCCAACGTCTTTCCTCATTTATAGCCTGACGTTAATATTCATACTCATGTTGATTAGTACCTGAGATCAGATTGATTTCAGTGAGATTTCATGTCTCTCTTCCTCTGACGGAAAAGGTGGGAAGAGATAGCTCCCTTTCAAAGTGCTCCAGGTCTGGAGATGAAAGATGCTCTGTAGATCTAAGGAGCACCACTCCTCTGAGTGGCTAATTCCATGCAGCCTCATTCATAGCTAAAATTGGTCATTCATAGCTAAAATTGGTCATTCATAGCTAAAGTTGGTCAAAGTTCTGGATGCCCCAACCCTGGAGGGGTTCAAGGCCAGGCTGGATGAGGCTTTGGGCAACCTGGGCTAGTGGGAGGTGTCCCTGCCCATGGCAGGGGGTGGAACTGGATGATCTCTAAGGTCCTTTCCAGCCCAACCTATTCTATGAGTCTATGACAAAAACTGGCTAAAAAAGATGGGAATTTCCAGCACTGGTGGACTTACCTCAGTCACCATAGTTAGTCCCAGAAGATAGCTAAGGAAACATACTATAGCGATGAAGATTTCCCGTCGGTAACCCTTCCTTAGGAAGGATGGGTGCAGATCAACTAATGACGTGATCTGTCCTTCAACTTCAACAAACTAAAGGAGAAAAACAACAAGAAATGTGACTTGAAAATGACCTGCCATGCACTTTATCCTGGCTCATCCTTGAACAAACGCTCCACAGCAACACCCTGAGTGCTCTGCGTGGCAAAACGCTGCTCTGAACAAGTAAATTGGAAGGCATGCCTTTGTAACCCGGAGGATGAAGCGTGGGGGCAGTTTTCAGGTTGGGACAAGCTTTCAGAATTGCCATTCACTTCCTGGCAGCCTTGTGAACCACCAAAGGGGCTCTGTAAATGCAAGCCACAAGGATAAAGGAACTTAATTTGATGACAGGAAGGCACTTGTGTGGCTTTAATGTTGTTGTCCAGATGAATACAAGATGTATGCTAGAGGAGAGGCAGAGAGAAAACACTCCAAAGAGCCCAAGCCGGGCGAGTACCTCCCAGCCTTTTTCTGATGTGCCAGAAAACCTCAGAGGTACTAGTTAGGTTAATTCCACAGTTGGAAATAATTCTACTCTTGGGTTTGGTAGTGAAAAACCAGCCAAGGGAAAGCAGACTTTGATGTGAAATAACAGCACTTCTTGACTGAACTTGTCTTTTCTGAACCTGGGAGCAGAGTACCTCTGCATGAGGCTCTGGGGTATGTCTGCAGCACTAACAGAGATGTCGATACAGTCGCCATACAAAGATTTGGTAAACTATTTGCATGTGTAAACCTAAAACCTCTGAATAGATGAGCTAAAAATCTGACTTCGCTTAGCTTCATGATAGCTGCATTGGCGCTTACTCGCCTTTGGAAAACTATATGTAAGATGCGTAACCTGAGTTAAGCAAATAAACCAAACTGGATTGGAATAAAAGCTTAAAGTTAATCAAAAACCAGATGTATTTCACTTTTTTTTCTGCTGAACTGCCCCCAGCCAAATCCCAAGAAGGGATCATGCAGCTGATCTGTACTTTCAGCCTGGCAAGGTACAAAAGCACCGAGTTGACTGAAGACACGAGGATACCATGGAGAACCAAGGCTGCCTCTGTAGAAAAGATCTTCGCTTTAAGTGGATACATCATCTTATAACTAACGAGTCATCACGGGGAGTCTATGAAACAGCATTATTTCAAGAGAAGCTGCCTTCTCCTACCCAGTGTCTCTACTGCTCTTAGTGCCCTGTAACACCTCTACCCTCTTTCACCATGAGCTGAAGCTCCATTTCGGAAATACAGCCCATCCTGCAAACACTCCACCACATTTTGTTGCCTCCTGTCTTGTTACTTTGACTTCTGTAAAACTGGTTTTCTTTTTCAGTGCAACCCTTTCCTTTGGGCTGATTTGATCTTAAACTGCTCTGACATTCCAGAAACCTGCTTGATTGCACTTGAAAAAAAACAGAGGGATGGAGGAGAGAATTAATCATTCTACGCAGTGAGAACCTTTTAAAAATTACTAGACAGCTTCCAATCTGCATAAGCACAGGGTTGTTGAACCACGGCATTGGGCACTTGTGCATTTACTTTGGAAGGGGTGGAAGTTGCTCACTAGAGTTCAAAGATTAAGCCGTAAAGAGCAATTTAGGGCAAACGGAATATCAGAACCGTAAGAGATTAAGTACACAACAACTGCGTAAAAAAGCCATTTACTGATCTCTCCTCATACAAGAGGCTAAGTGGACATTTCATCCTTACCAACTGGGTTTTTATGATCTTGGTGACATCCCATTTGAGTGCAGAAAGCTGCCTGTTGCCCTGAGAACTGGCAATTTTGAATGTGTAGTTACTGCATAATCCCTGCTCACCCGTGTTTCCTTCTGAGTGGACTATCCAGAAATGATTTACAGGTTCTTTGGCAGTATTTAGTCCAACATTCCGAGAAGCAACCACTGAGATATATAACCCAACTTCTCGGACTGAACTTTTTGATTTTTTCGTGCTCAGTAATTAGCAGCAGCGTGTGCTGTCAAATCAGTGCAGCTGGAACCCGAGATGCTTTCTGGCAGGTTTGGAGGTACTGAATGTGCACTGATGACATGAAAGCCAGCACAATCCCAAGCTGCTCAGCAGCTCCAAGCCTAAGGCCACCGAAAAAGGCTGTGGCTTTGTTCTCTGACTGTTCATGAAGCCACCCTGGATACACTGTACAAAACATTTTGTGCTTTCTGTGCCTCACGATGGCTTTGCGTTTCTTTTTTAGCACTTGGCAACTATCAAAGCCTGTATTCCTAGTAGTTATTAATTCTTACAAAGTGTTTTAATGATGGTGCATACACACTGCAGGGGATGATAGCCACGGCACCAAGTACCCTGTGGGACAGGCTGCTGTAGTCTTCTATGTTTTAAAATGATTAAGGTCTTCTCCAAAGTAGGAAAATCCTGCACTGTGACCAAAATGGTGGTATTTTGTGGCCAGACTGGGACCGATCTAGTCTTGTGGACTCCATTAACTCCTGATGACAAAGACTTCCTGAGCAACATCATACTGACTAGCAACCAAGAGATTCATCAAATGCAGCCCCTGCACTAAAAAGCAACCCAGATGAGTTCCTCTTAAGCAGCATTAGAGGTATTCTCTTCTTCACTCATGCCAATAAAACCAGCTTTTCTCAGTCAGCAGCGCCGAGACAATAAGGTACATATCTGCTACCCATGGTACTAACCTGGCTATCCAGTCCAAGCAACAGAAGCATAATAAAAAAAAGGATTGCCCAAAAGGTGGGCAGCGGCATCATGGACACAGCTTTCGGGTAGGCAATGAAGGCCAGGCCTGGACCTAGAGAAAGAGAAAATAGGAAAGGGGGAAGGGAAGAGAAATAGTAAGTGCCAGCTCTTCGGTAAAGGTAGCCACACTCATTTTTTTGGTTCCGTTCAGATAAATCCAAACGCGGCTGGAAATACCAGAAGTGAAACAGTTTGGCTCTTTTATCTGAAATCGAAGCACGCATGACTACAGCAGAAACCACAGGCAAACCCCCGAGGCCATTGCTAACAAATCACCAGTTTTAACATCTGTCTCAAACATGCCAATAGTGGAGGTAGTCCTCCGCCTGCCCCGCACGGACACGGGGCAGCACTGGGGGCAGGGGGAGAAGGGGTGACCCGGGGGAATGGCAGAATCCCACTGCTAGCCCACATGGTCACGATGGAGATGATGATGATGATGAAACCCTTTTGCATGCAGGGAAGGGACTCTGCTCCAAACATTCCCTGGGATCTTTGCTAATGCAACCATTGCCTCCCTCCTTCTGCAACCCCTGAACCCAGCAAGGCTTTTCTAGAGTGGGGCTTGCACTCCAGGAGCCTGCTCCTTTGCTTCTGCAAACCCTCGCTGCTGCACTGAAGTGATGAGGCTACTCCTAGTTCTATCAGCTCTGATCCCTTAGGGAAAAAAAAATAAAAAAGCTTCCTGCTGTTAGGAATTGCTGGTGTATAAAATCACTTCCCCATGCTGGCACATCACCTGTCCCTATCCGACCTGCCACGGTGACGCTGGTGTGACCAACATCAGCCCCAGCTGCAGGATGGGTTGCAACAGTCTGGGAGCACCAGCTGGGAACTAAGAGCCCAGTTGCTCTGCTCTGGAAACCAAAGCCTTGTCTGCAAAGGCTCATCGCTGGACTGGGACTTGTCTGAGCCATGGACCAGGCGGCATCTCACTCACACCCACACACCGAGCGTACGTGCGGTGCTCTCGCGTGCTCGTCTCCAAAGGCGCTCTCACCTGGAGCCGGGTGCTATCAGCTATCACTTACGAGAGCTTTTGCTGAGAGAGAAAGAGCCCTCGCCAAGTGGGAGACAGGAACACTGGCAAGCCGGCATTTACCGCAGGCTCTCAAAGTGGCCGCAGAAATTTTGTGAAGCTGACAAAAAATTCTGAGGGCAGATTTAAATTCAGATTAAACCTGGGAATGCCTGGCTCACCTGCTTGTTTGTTTTAAGAAGTCTCAAAAAAACAACCAGCATTTTCCAGGATTTTGAAGTGGATTCAAGGAATTTTCAACAGGAAAAAGAATTTTTTTAAACTGCTGCAGTGCAGGGATAGAAATCTTATCTCTGATCTGTACAGAAAAATCTCTAACACTGCTCTTCCTACCTCCCACTTTTCCTTTCCGACAAGAGAGATGGAAAAAGAAGCAAGAGAAAGAGGTAAAAAAAGAAAAAAAAACTTTTTTTTTCAAACTAAAGAAAACTTTGAGTCACTTAAAATATTTGAGCATAAATAAATACAAATTAGCCAACGACAGAGCAACTAATTTTATTTAAAATGAAACACAGCTAAGATTTTATATGACAGACGATACCAAAAATTGGTGAATGTCTCAAATTTTGGGGGGCTTTGCTTTTTTTTCCCCTAACTCAGCTGATATAGTAGAGGGAGAACTGCTACCAGATGGCATTTGCAGCTGATCTGTGCAACTGATGAGACAGATGTAAAACTGCCCTCCTCAAAACCTGCTGCAATTCTGTTGGCTTTGGCCAGTGGGACTGTCCTTGCCCTGCCATCCAGTCTAATACCAAGTGCCATGAGCCCTGTGCTAACTCTGATTTTCCTTTGAAACTAAGTGTTGAAATATAAAGCCCATGTGTAAGAAAAATGTTCCTGGCATCCTCTCGACTGAACATAAATAATCTAAAATCATATTTAATTTGAAACTCTGTTGCTCTGAAGGGTGTTTTGCAAAAGTGGAGCACTTGGGGCTGCTATGAAGAGCTAACGAGGACTGTCCCAACCCCAGCCCACGCGCTGGCGGGTGGCCGGTGCTGTGCTGCAGCGCGGCTGGAGATGATCCCCGGGAGCACAGCACTGCGGGGACAGAGACCAGAAGGCGTTATGAAGGGCAGGACACTATAGTCAGCCCTGCTTAATCTGAAGTTGGCTGCAAATGGGATTTGGGAAAAAAAAAAAAAAAGTATTCCTGCCAGCTAGACAGAGGTGCAGCACGGATTAGGGAGGACTGACTGTGGCTTTGCTGAGCCTCCACTGCTTTCCTCTCTCTCTTTAAAAGTATTTCTGAAAAAAATCAAGTGCTATTTATTAAAAGTCTCACTGGGAAGTCAAAGGGCTGTAACTTCAGCCTAAATCAGTGAAGGCTGGCAGCAGCGACCAGTGCTTTACGTGGGAGCAGCCCCTCGCTGCCGAGGGTGTCCCGGGCACGTTGCACCAAGGCCCAGGGAAAAATGTGGCTGTGAGATTCTGCTGCCAGCAAATCTGCTAATGTTCCCCTGGCTGGCAGGAGGGCAAACAAGGAAACCAACGGTGTCATGCACAGGGCAGGGGGTTTTAACTTGCTGGGTGGAGATGGGGGAGAGCAGGAGGTCTTGGACCCATGGACAACGTCCTCTCCCTGGTGCTATGGGCAAGTGGCACTCGTTTGCCCTCCTGCGAGCCAAGGAAGTGGTTTAGATAATTTTGGATGATTTTGGCAAAAACATCCCTTAGGATGTAGCCAAAAACCAGCCAGTGATGATGGGCAACCCACTGACCAGTGAGATGGTTGCAACCTCTGGCCATTAGTGACTAGGGCTGAATTTAAATAAAGTAGAAAACCTGAAGGAATCAACAACAAAATATTCAAGAAACTGAAAACCAAGTTCAGAAGCTAATCAGTGCCTTCATTGTCTCTATGATAAGGTACAAATTCCCTTCTTAAAAAAAAAATGCTTTAAAAGCTGTCGATGAAAAAATGCTATGTAAACACTAAGTCTCTTATTTAAACATTAGTTAACAATCCAGTTTCTATAAAATTGCTGAATTCTAAAAACGTCAAGCAACAGGAATTCGGCTGCCTGCTTATCAGAGATTTAGTAATAAAAATTAGAAAAAAAACTAATGTGGAAATACTTAAAAATGCTACTCTTGGAAGTGATCCACCTACATATTAAAAAACGGGGCTATTTTTAATTAATTCAATAGGATTATTCCCTTGCTTCCTGTTTTTGAACAAAGCAATCAACCTCCAATCAAAATAAGCATGATGGCCAAGACATGATGGCCAAGACTGTTAACTAATTACACTTGTGAGAGGTATGCCAATTGCAGCCACCCAAGCATCCAGCGGTGCCACCAATGTCATTAGTTTTTCATTAGCCCTCGTGAAGTGAGATATTTTCCTTAACGACTTCACTCCCAGAGCTATGCCATCAGAAGACAGATTGACTTTTTTTTTTTTTTTAATAGCATGTTTGCAGAGGAAAGCTTTCAAATATTATGCAGGTGAATTAAAATGGCTCAAAAAAATCAGAAAGAAATGCCTCAAAGTTGCACTCATCATGTGACATTATGATGACTTGAATCTGATTTGCTTTAAGCCTCATGGCTGTCGAGGTCTGACTCATTCTTTTTGAACGGTAATTCCCATCTAATCTGTCTGTTCTATGTGAGAACGCATGGTTACACCAGCACTCAGGGGCACAGAGGAAAAAATGTCATCTTTGTCTGAGATACATCCACATGCTGTGAGGATCTAGCCTTCTTCAGCTGCAAGTGTGGAGCTGAACGTTAATGGGAAGAACGCTTCTGAAAGGAGGGAGGAACCTACGTGTACACCCCGTTTCCAAATGGACTTCTCATGGTTCTGTCAACCTCACCCTGATCCTACAGAGGACAAATGCAGGACTGCAACAACCAGAGTTTCTGTGGGTGAAATGGTCCACAGAACCCAGGAGACTGAGTTCTCCAACTGCTCTTGCCTTTCAGTGAGACTTGGGGATCTATGTGCCTATGTCCCTTCCAAAGGCCAAGGTGAAGCTCCCGCTGCAGTGCTCCGCCGTGAGTGAGCCAAACTACGCTACGAAAAACACGTCAACACTGGCGATTTACATTGGAATGAAAACAAAGGTAGTCTGAAGAGAAGAATGGAATAAATTTTGGAATTCATGACATTCTGGACCCTAGATAATGGAGTGGTTATCTTAACTAGAACCTCAACTCCAATGGATTAGCACACTCTGGGAAATGTGTTCACCGCCCTGTTAATCAACCATACAACCCCAGCTAACCCTCATTGCTCTAGGTGACAGCCCAAATCAACAATGTGCTTCTTTCTCTGGAGATTATGGGAAACCTTGTTCTATTTTTATCGCTTAGATGTTGTTAGCTGATTGAGTCTGCAGAACTTTGCTCACACGCTAGGCGGCAGTGCCCACCACCACTGCCACCAATACCATCGTACCTGACTCTGCCACATCAGCAATGTTCACCCCTTGCTCTTGTGCCATGAAGCCCAGGACGGAAAAAATTGCGAAGCCAGACACAAAACTGGTACCACTGTTCAGGCATCCCAGCAGCAAACAGTCCCTAAGTCACACATATGTCATGGAGCAAGTTAATTAAAAAAAAAATTAACCCATCGTCCCTACTTTATTTACATCATTTAGCTAAAAAACTAAACCCCCTTGGATGGAAACTTGCCTATAGCAGTTGTATTTGTACTTGTTGTAGCTCCCCAGGGAAGTCATTGCTCCTAAGCAGATTGCATACGAGAAGAAGATCTGTGTCCCTGCATCTATCCAGACCTAAAAGAAAAAAATGGAAAGACCGTTATTACCGGCATCGTTGCACTGCAACACTCAACACAAACACACAGTTCAAAGTATGCAAAATCGACAAAAGAATTGCTTCCATTGAGGGTGATAGCTAAAGGATTGGGGAGAGAGGTAAAGAGAACATCACATTTGCAAGTTTGGCTTTCGTAGGGAAAAGAAAATTGTTAGCATCAGAGCCTACAAGGACATCATCTCATCAATAGCTCCTGTATCCCCTCCCCAGAGATGTATTTCTAGTTTCTTAGTCATTCAGCTGATCCTTCCTGTTGGCGCAACAACAAATGTGTTTCGGTGCAATAGGAAATGCAGAAGTATTTATAACACTGCTCATCGCTATTGTAACTCATTTCGGTTAGACCCAGGCGACAGCCACTAAACTGAGGATGTGAAAAGCTTGAGAAACAGGTCTGTGTATTGGGTTTGTTTATTTTTTCTAGCTTTCTGGTTGTTTTTGCAACTGTTCAAATGCAAGATAAAAAACCATAGGGGTGGGGGGAAAACAAGCAAAATACAATGTACTTTATAAGATACATATCTGTTCTCAGTCTCACGTTTCTTTCTCCTGATTACATCAAAAAAAAACCCATATACAGACTGAAATAACATTACACTATCAACCTCTCAGTTAGTAAATACATAGCAAGCGATCAAAATGCACCCATCGAATCCCATCTGTACACTTCTTTCTGCTAATGCAAGTCTGCTAACGCCAGTAGAAACCACGAAGGAGTCTGAGTAGGTGAGAATGAAGACTGTAGACCATTACCTCCTCCCTCCCACCACTGCTTCCAGCACCTTGCTGACTGGTGTCTCCTTGGAGATGATGCTTTTGCTAGACCGCAGCAGGGTGCCTGCCAGCTCACATGAATCTCTTCTACATTATCAGCTGATGCTCGGGGCTTAGGGCTAATAGTAGATCATAAAAATGATAGACTCCCATAAAAGATGATTCATTCATAAAAGATAATGTCTCCTATAAAGAGGGTGTATTGGATAAAGAGGGCAACACTTGAGAATGAAGCCAATTTCTGTAACGGTTCTTTCAGTTACTCTTTTCCTACTTCAGTTATTTAGCTACCATTGGAGTTTTATTTTAACCACCCACTAGAAAGAAATAGCGAAGACAAACATTATTTCCTCTCACCGTGACCACCATTTTGTTATTTTCAAAGATCCCTTGTTTGGTTTTTTTTTTTTTTTTTGGGGGGGGGGGTTTGGGGGGATTGTTTTTTTTTTTTTTTTTTTTTTTTACGTTTCTCATGTGATCACTGTTGGCTGAAATGATGCTGGTCTGCTGAAGTGTCACATATTTGCATTCTGCAAGCACAGACAGGAATCTTTATCTAATCACAGCCTGTACAGAAAGAGTAAGCCTAGCTCCACTAGCGTATGGTAGTTCCTGTGCCTCAGGAAGTGTTTTTCTCCAACTTGCATAGGTTTTCATTCTTACATTCATTTCTTTCCCAATCTCCTCCTACTGAGCGGTGGGAGCTAAGTGACAGCGGTACTCACAGTTGTCGCTTCTTGTTCCATCTGTGAAGCTCATGTGTCTCTCCTTTGAAACTAAATACTATCCTCATTAAAAAAAAAAAAAAATGCATCTCCCTTACCTTACCAACAAGAAAGCTGAGATTGTATAACAGGACAGAGTCTACAGCCTCAGAGTCCTTTGACACAAAAAAAATACACATGCATACACACACATACATACACATGGAAAGATGCATTAACACATACAACAGTGACCTTCTCAAGCAGATCTCTGGAAAATATAACCCAGCATTAATGTTCATGCTATATTTGGACCTCTAAAGACCGGGATAAAAAAAACCAGCTATTGCCATTACATCACCACCGTCACCCTCCACCGTCCCCCTTTGCACAGGAAATCATCCCGCTCCCCACTCCTGGTTCTGTACCTGTGGGTCAGCTAACCGTGAGATATCAGGATAAAGATAAAACTTGATGCCTTCTGCAGCTCCAGGCAGGGTCACACCACGGATGAGTAGAACAAGGAGCATGATGAATGGGAATGTGGCAGTGATGTACACTACCTGGCAATTTAAAAAAAAAAAAAAAAAAAAAAAAGAAGGTATGTTTAGCCTGTGGCAGCCAACACTACACCTCCAGAATCAAGGAAGATCTAACGATGGGAACTCAAAGCCCCCTCCTACCTAAAAAGGATCCAACCTGAGCTGCTGTGTCTACTTTTAGTTTAATCATTGAATGGTTTGGGTTGGAAAGGACCTTAAAGATAATTGAGTTCCACCCCCCCTGCCATGGGTAGGGACACCTTCCTCTAGCCCAGGTTGCTCAAAGCTTCCTCCAGCCTGGCCTTGAACCCCTCCATGGTCTTCACCACCTTCTTGTTTGAGGCCATGCAGGTTCATTAATCCCTCCAGAGCCCCCCAGCCAGCGGTCACATCACTCAGGCAGAAAACACCCAGGATTTTATACAACTCATGACTTTGCTGGAAATTCTGCCTTTGCCCTGTTTGTCCTCCTCACATGACAAGTGCACCTCTGCCAGGGAAGCCAAAGAGATTTCCTCACCGACGGTGCGGGAAGCATTACCTCATTATCTGAACTTAAAACTGCAGAATGTTTCACAAGCTCTGCCGCTACCTCTAACTTTTCCTACAGGCAACTCCACCAGGCACTTCTTTCAGAGATGAAGATAATTTGGTCCACGGTCCCGTGTCTCCCTTCCCATCGCCTTGAACGCATGAAGCCCTTCAGGTTGGCAGCAGCCTCACCAGTGGCAATTTCCAGTCCCATAACTTCATTCTCACCCTTGCTGCCTATTCAGCACCATCATTATTGGAAACTAAGGCTCTATTCATCCCATCTGAGAATATGTCTTCATTATCTTTAACCTCTATGCCCACTCTCTTTGAATAACAGCCTACTTCTTCTCTTCTCGTTATCTTCTCAATCATTTGATGAAAGAGCCCTTTGCTTTAATCTCCAGCATGAGAGTTAATTGAACTTGCATTTGGACAGTTCTATCTTTAGACCCACCCTTTCTGACCTCTAACATTTTGTTTCTTTGTTATCAGTGCTTTATCTCATTTTTTATATAACCGCCGTGTTACAGTCAAGAATCACTACTGTCCAAGAAAGGGCATTTTTCATGGAGTCAGATGATCCACCCAGGTGATAACAGTTTGCTGCCATGAGTTAAAATGTATTTTTGTTTTCCCCAATTTGTTTAACTACAGCAAAGCTCCCAGGATGCACCGTTCTTCTTCTTAAGTGTCACCTCTGAGAATAACGAGAAGAACTCAAAGCCTGCATTGCCGGACTGATTTCATAAAATGAAAGGAAATCTTTTAATACATGTCCTTTTTAATTCTGTCCTTGAATTTTCTGTACATTTTTCACTGAGAAATAATATATATTACACATTAGCCCAGTTTCACCAAAACCAGAAGGATAAATGGGGTAATTATGTACTTTCCATTTTTTTTTTTTAAGTTATGCCAGGGCTATTAAAAAGCAGTTTTTTTACCAAAAAAAAAATGTCTTGACTTATTTGCAGGAACCGAGTAAACAACACTCAGAAAGTGGCCTTTGCACTGCAGGTAAAGATTCTCTCGTAACGCTGGAGGAATTTTCAAGATCAAGCACATTACCCAGCGCATAAGCACAACTATTATTTTCGCTCATGATTTCATGTTTATTTGTCCAATACGCTACTACGAGATTTAAAAACTATGTGGGATTTTTTTTTCCGCTCTCCAAAGAGCCATTAACACGCTGGAAAGCAGGGAAGTGCTATAAACAACCATCTACTAAAGTAAACTAGACTTCTCACATAATTCAAGTCCTCCATTAGAGTTTACAGTTTACTTTTCTTTGACCCCAAAGTTAATGGAGTCAACCGGAGACGTTCCAATGGTTTTGTTGGGCTTTGGCTCCACACTCGCACGAGCTCTGACACTGGGGAGAGGAGGCAGCAAATTCTTACCAACCGCCTTGTCTTAGGAATTAGACGATTTTGCTGAATTTCCAGAAAACACAAATTTTTAGATAACTGGTTTTAACAGACCTGTTTTCAACCTTCACAAGGGCTTGAAACAGTGTACCACAGGGAGCTTGGAAAAATCTCCCAAAGCTACCGTCACCTTCAGCGAGCAGCCACCGGGCTCAGCAGAGGTACTGCAGCGGCGTGCGCTTCCACCCGGCTACTGCAGGAGATTTATTGCGTTCACCTTTACTATAAAACTTACACAATCTCCTCATCGGGTCACATCAATCAGAGGGAACAGAGAAGCAAACATTTTTGTCAACGTCTGCTTTTAGAGGCGTGGAAGCTGCTCTTTGGGGCAAAGCTGGCGGGAATCCAGGGTAAGGCACCAGCATGATTTTAATGAGGCTCCATGATAAAAATCACAGAAAGCACGACAGAAACAACAGTAAAGCGAGCAGTTTAGTCAACAGTGGAACTAATGAGGTCTAGTTTCCTACGCAGCTTTGTCTCCTGCTTGCTTCTGCAGCGTGTAACAAGGTAAAACTGCTAGCTGATGCTTTTCCTGCCGTTGAGGCATTTGCAATGGCTCACTCCTGACTTTGCTGGAGGCTGGTAAAAGACAGGTTCATTCTGTGGCCCTTCTCTCAGGTGGGACATGAATGGAGTCGCTCCCTTCCACCCAGCTGACTAGAAACGTGTGGGAACTTAGTATCTTGAGAGCTCTCTACCTCTGTTAGGTTTATCTGAACAGACGCCTCAACCAATAGGTTTGAAAGCTAAGAGCCACGCATATGCAATGGCATCAAAAGCTTTTTCTCATTAAACTGGGTTTAAAACCACTACTGTACGCAAGGGGCAAGAATATCATCCTTCCTGTTGTTAAGTGATTGGCCAAGATTTGCTGTAATTTGTTTCTTGCACTGGAGTAGGATGAGGTTCAGGAATGATTTCACTGTTATCCTTTAGAGAAAAACATGGTTGCAAAGAGCACACGATGAGACTGAAAACACAAACCATCCCAATTATCCAGGATCTCTGTTAATGAAAGTGCTTCTACACGAGTACCTAAGTTTAGTCTTCCGTGTCTACACAGAGATCTTCTGTAAGTGAGCGGCATTTCAAAAATGCTGCGCACCCAGCAGTTTCCACGGAGTGAAAACATCCCCACCACAGCTATGTTAACATCCATCCCGCTGCACTGAGCGTGACCTTGGCTGGTGCGAGCGCACGGACAGGGCGTGCAGAACACCACACATCGCAAGCCTACGACCTTCCACGCTCATGACATGCATCCGTGGGACGCTCATCCACAGGGAGGCAAACAAAGTGGTACTCGAACCATGCCTGCATCTGCTTTTTGATGCCATTCCAGTCATGGCTACTTGACTCACAAGCATTTTGGGCACTGGCAATGACTTTGAAAGTCAGTTGAATTTGAATCCCTCTGTTCAGTGCAAAAATACGTTCTTGCACAGAATATCTTCAAGAACAGCACACTCCTATCATCTGCTAACTGCAGTGATTATAAAAAGGGTAGAAGAGCACTTACTTTCCCAGTGGATTTGACTCCTTTCCAAATGCAGAAGAAACATATCACCCAGACAAGGAGAAGACACAGTGCTAGATCCCACTTGATAATACCGATATCTTCAATTCCCGAGGACAAGCTCAGTACATTGCGCCTGAATATTTGAAAGGAAACAAAACAAGAAAGAGATGCAGGAGCTCAGCTGGTGCAGGGTCTGGTTGTGATGCCTGAGAGTACACGACGGTGTAGGGCAGCGGCCCCATGGGCAGACCCCGGCCCTTCGAACGCGACTGGCTTCTGTGAGCAAAGCTGAGCTGTGCAGCCCCACACCATCCCTAGCTTTTGTTCAAGATACTGCATTTCATTTTAAGCTCTTTTTAGCAGCCCATGACCAAGGAAAGGGAAAAAGCAACACAGCAAACCACCACGCTTTGCAGCTTTGCAGGGCGGAGGCTGGAGCCATTATCCATTCCCACCCCGCCCCCCACACACTAACAGCGCCCCGACCCACCGCCGCCCGCCCTCAGCCCCACCGCCACCAGGGTCTTGTTTAGCTAACTGCAGAGATTTGGTAAACTTTATTCTGTCACTTAGGTTAATAAATAAAAAGAGACTCCCATTGTAAACTGGGTCTCAAGGGAGCAACATCCAACCATCAAAATCCTCTGTCCTGAGGGGAAAAATTAATTAAGGCTTCTCTCTTTTGGTAATTGCCACGGGTCATTGTTAAATACTGATTTTAAACTTTTTTTTTTTTTTTAACTTTTTTGCAACATACACTGTCGTTACACTTTGGACAGACTTTGTCATACCTGATACTTCACTGGTCAAATATGTACAAAAGAACAAACTGCTTCTTACCACTCACTTAGCTAAAACTCCTCTGCAAATGAACCTACTAAACTCTGAAGGGTTTCTGTGAGGTTTTTTCAAGTCAAGGAGAATTTCATTCTCAATCACAACAGAAATGCCCCGCCCCGAGACTGGAGAAATTACCTTTTTACCTAACAAATTGTCAATTAAATTTTCTTTTCAGACAACTACAAAAATATCCTTCACCTAAGTCGTGGAGAGCCGAGACCACAGCAGTCTGGGGTGCTGCACCAGGGTCAGGCCCCCATGCATGGTGTGTGGATCCAGTACAAGACAAAACACTGGGGTTTGGTTTTCCCCTGATTTTTTTTTATTTTTTTTTTGGCTGCTACTAAGGAAATAATAGAGACTGAAGTCACCGATGGAAAATTTGCAATTAGTTTTTTGGAAAAACGCTGGATTGACCGGCTTACTATGAGTCAAACCCTCATCCATCTGTTTTTGTGCCTCTGCCAAATTCACTCAGATTACCTGTGTGAATGTGTTCTCACACCAAATGCTTTATTCTCTCCAAACGTATGTGTATTTTGTCATGGAAAAGGACTCATGGCACCAGCCAGGCTAAGTCTGCCCTAATCAGCACAGCTATTCAGCAGTTACGAGAAAACCCTCAGTAATGAATATTTGGCATAAAGTTGCAGTCCTGCTTCACCTGAGCCGAAAGAAACCAGGGAAAAACCCGCTCTGTGTATATAAAAAAGAAGAAAATACATTTATAAGATGACAAACTTCAGCTGCAACCTTCTGTGGCTTTTTTAAAAAATAAATGGCAATTTTCCAACCTAAGGGGCAGGTCATACTAAAAGGCAGCCTATAGAGCTGGCTCTCAGGAAGCCATGAATAATTAACTGCAAATGGATTTTGGAGTAGGGAGGTCTATCAATGCATTCAGCTCGGACTTCTTTGCTTTTTATTAGGGAACAAAAAGCAAATGGTCATCTCACCTACAGTTTGCACCAGCAACCCTTTCAAGCTTTTCTGGATGGCACCCCCATGGGATATTGAGAGCCAGATATTTTTCTATGGTGAGGCAGCAAGTCCAGTAAGTGATGTGCTGGTTTTCTCTGTCCTGGGTGATCTCGTCTCACAAAGACCGACTACCTCAAGGAATCCACTCAGCATTACCAGGGGAGCCTCACAGTGAAATTGTTCCATGAAATCTCACAAAGACCGACTACCTCAAGGAATCCATTCAGCACTACCAGGGGAGCCTCAGCAGTGAAATTGTTCCATGAAATTTAACCCAACATCTTTTTGCAGCAGAAGCACGGATCCTGGATTTGCGACACCCTGAAAATTCCAGTTCAGGAAGGAGCGCTGCTGCCTAGATTCAGCCAAGCCCACTCACCCAACTTCATGCCATTTACACATGAAGTTGTTACTAATTCTGATTTATAGTCTTGATGCTGTCATAAGCTGCCACTCATATATAATCAATAGGACAACATCCTGGGGCCGAATTTGTTGTGAACTTGAGTTCTTGAACCTTGTTCGTACACTAAGATGTTCTAGTGATGTGCAATATGGAAATTTAATAGGAGCCATAACTGGCTCTAGAACATAAACAAAAATAAAATGAGGAGAGTTATGCAATCCTTGAAGGATATTCCAGATCATTCATCAGCCGAATGCAGACAGGACCCTTCGTACCAGGAAAGGCGAAGCACCCTTTCATGTTGGATGGACAAGAATAACTAACGCTGAAGCGGTTGCACCAGAAGACTATTAGGAAGGAGAATATGAAACAATTTTTAAAACTTTTAAAAGTTTGCCCCCAAAGACAGAGACAGCTGCCCTAGATGTTGTTTAGGTTTTGTGCTGCTCCCTTCAGGATTACATGCCATTAGCATGTGATGGTCTTTCTTGGGATTTGGACAAATAAAGTCTGCTGATTACCAAATATTTATAAACACTTGGCCAGCACCAGACAATCAGAGGTTTTGTTCAAGCATAATTAGCCCATAACACTTATCCCTTATGTATTAATACGTGTGTAAGCCTTTAAGGTTTTGGACTTTAAAATAAAATCTTCAGAAATAAGACCCAAAGCATGTGATACCAAGAGGTAAGTCTCCTGATACAAAGCCAGATTTGCCTAACCCCCTGTTATTGCTGCTCAAGCAAGCATGTGATTTGCACAGAACATTAATTCAAATGAACTGAAATGTCAGGCTGTGCTATACGACCAGCCAGGCTGCAAAGGACACGTGTTACTCCGTGCAAAGAGGTTAATGCACCGATGTGGTCAATTATATCTGGGCAGCGTTAGCTTTACAGAGCAATACTGATGAGGACACTACATAAATGTCCCACAATAAAAATGGCATTGGGTTTCGGAAACCAAATACAAACCCCTGAATTAAATCAGAATTAATTGTGCCACAAAGCAGATGGATGTCTTCAGTTAAAGACAATTTATCGACCTGTCCTTTCGAGGCAGGTAGCTGGCTGCCTGGCAGCTGGCATTGTCTATGACGGCAAAGTACCTGAAAGTTCTTGCAATTATTTTTAATTTCAGAACTACAAAAACCAGTAGCGTGGCTGGAGAAAAACTGGGGATAGTAAATGCTTGCACCGTGCAAAAGGCACGTTACTTGAATTACAACAGTGCTGCATGATCTCTGTCCTTACTTTAAGACACCAATAGCTGTTTATGCAGAGAGAACAGCTATTTTTAATACTTCGGTAAGTGCCATGGGTCCCGAAGGCAGCTTGCTCTGCTAAGGGCAGTTCTGCTCATGATGAAACAGTGAGCTATGGACAGTATGTCTGTATTAGCAGGACTACGGAGCCAAACTCCTCCCTAGCGTGACTCCAGGGAAGAGTTCAGCTCATGATGTTTAAAACTGTTATTTGAGGACAAAAGTTATAAAGTGGCTGCAAAGTGCAAGGAGGGTCGCCTCTGTAAGCACTAAGCACTGAGCAACCTTTGCTCCAGCTGTGCTACAGAAACACTGACAGCAAGGAGGGAAGGGGAAAGTGAGGATCAAGGATTTGTCCCCCAGCCTCGGCCACCTCCAGCCTGACTCCATCTGTTAGGCTGTGTCTACAGGAGGGTATGGTTCACCTTGTGGGGGAGTTCTGAGGACACAAACTTCATTTATTTCAGAGGAAGCTTAACTAAAAGCTCCACACCTAACATGCTCCCATGGGGACATTGTTCTCCCAAACCACGGACGGGCTGCCCTGCCGTAAGGACCTCCACCGCAGATGTGCTGAGCCATCACCCACAGGGACCTCTGGCATCCCCTGAGGTCCTGGAGCCCCAACTCCTTTCACAAGCCCTTTTCCAACTCCCAGCCCTATTCCCTTCTGCTATGGTATCTTCAGTCTCCTGAAGTGGACACACCACCTGGGCCCCCAGGGAGACAACCTGGCCCATCAGTCTGGGCGTTACAGGAGCAGAAGCTTCTGGGGCAGCAGGACAACCCTGCGGCCACATCAGGAGGCTGCCGAGCTCACAGCTGCCCGTAGCTACAAGAGGAACCGTGAGCAATGTTACTGCACAAAATTAAGGAGGAACACAGCGCTCCTGAAGCCCTGAGAGAGCAACTCTACTTGTAGGGCAGCACTGTGCACCCACGCTTCTTAGGAAGACTTTGAGAAGCCTTTTGAACGCCCTCCCAAGCCAGCTGCTCATTTGGATTCAAGGCTCTCAGTCGCAAAGTCATTGTGGAAGAGCCAAAGGAGTGCAAATTGCCTCTTCTACTGCAGCTTTCCTCTAAGTTCCTCTGAAATATCCAAAGGTACCGTTTAACTAACCTTTTCCAACTCCCTCCATATTTACAAGGGAGGAAGTCACCTGGGAAAGCATCTGGTGCTCAACATGGAAACGCAGCGCTCACGCCACGCTGCTGCTACAGCCTGCACCCCGTCACTCACACCCGTCACCCGAGCCTCTTGACAAACAGCTCATCCAAGATCCAGTCTGCCCTTTGTATTTTGGCTCTTGCGTTACAAATTTTAGCACAGTTCATAAGAGTATACAAGGGAGGAAGTCACCTGGGAAAGCATCTGGTGCTCAACATGGAAACGCAGCGCTCACGCCACGCTGCTGCTACAGCCTGCACCCCGTCACTCACACCCGTCACCCGAGCCTCTTGACAAACAGCTCATCCAAGATCCAGTCTGCCCTTTGTATTTTGGCTCTTGCGTTACAAATTTTAGCACAGTTCATAAGAGTATTTTTTCTAAACCTAATGCATGCCAAATAACTTCAGCATGAACATC
>NW_010103206.1:27244-28308 GCF_000699245.1 Pterocles gutturalis | reverse complement strand
ACAGGTGTCTTCCCCTGCTGCTCTGTTTTGACACCTATATAAACACACAGGGATCTGAGGTCGTGCCCGTTCAGAAATCAGGTTATGCAATATAATTCAAAACTTCAAAAATAAGAGAGAAATGGGAATAAGAAGCTTAAGCCTGATGAAATCCAGGCATCTGGCAAAACAGAGTCTCCTCAGAGACTGCAGAGACAAATGATGTAACAAAGACGATCTGAGGAACTACAGTACAGGACAGCGCTCACCACCTCCGTCAGCTTTACTGCTGAGGTCAATGCCTTGCTTCATTGTCAGACTGATAAAGAGATCTGTTATAGCTTCACAAAGAGCACTGCAAATGCTAACAGCTGGGGAAGAGGGAGAGGCAACCACAACGGGGGGGATTTGTCACTGTTCCCCTTGTAAATCCCTGCTATCAGGGCATCCGAGGTGACTTTTGTTCTCGTGCTGCACTTAGAGAACCCCAAACAAGGAAACAAGTTTTTTTTTTTTTTCCCCAAGCAGAAGTAACACTGGGTTTTTGGGTCTCCCGGTATGTTCAAGGATGAATGCAGTTACACATCTAACACCTTTCTCCACCTCTCCCAGACTTACCCGTCTGTCTCAGCACGGGCGAGAACCGGCAGCAAACACCCATTGGACAACTGACACCAGAGCAGTTTTCCTTTCTAACATTCCCCAGGGGGTTTCCACAAAATTCAGGCCTGACCTCCTGCCTGCCACCGAAGCAGCCCAAAGAGGGGATACTCACTCCCAGAACTCCGTGACAGGAGAGGTGAAGTTAGTGGCATTCAGTGACATCCAGAGCGTCTTGTTCTTCCTGAGAGTGTCTTCCACGCAGGTCGGCGTGTTCCACTTCTGGTGGCAGTGTGCCCACGGCAGGACGCTCTGGAACGACTGGAACAGGTAGTAAAGTCCCCAGGCCAGGATCACGATGTAGTACACGTTCAGAAGGGACACAATCACTATGGAAGCATAACCAATTCCTGGCGAGAGGGGGAGAGAAAAGAAATACGCGCAGACGTGACAATCGCTTCTTGCTGGGGTGCCTTGTGACCTCG
>NW_010103206.1:19527-27228 GCF_000699245.1 Pterocles gutturalis | reverse complement strand
GTTGGGGACTTGTATCCCTCTCTACCACACTGCTGTTGGAAGCTCAACTCAACTTGTTCACACCTAAGCACAGACCTGCCACCACCTCTGAGCAGCACTGGCGCCCAGGGTTGAGTTTGTTTGCTGACATCGGAGGGGAGGTCTGCGGGATATCTACCCAATTTTACACTAACCTGGCTATTGCAAGTTTTATTAAAAGGAAGTCAAGGCATCATGCTTTGCTTATTTGGGACCTACACCATCTCACACCTTAGGTACCTACTTGGGCAACATCATTCTCACCACACCGTCCCCCAAGCCAGCTTCCTTGGGGACAGCTCGGCTGGGCAGCCCCTGCACCACTCATACTTATCGACTGGCTCGGCTCAGCCTATGTGCGAAAGAAAAAAAAAAAATAAAAGACAGTTGTTGAATGAGGTGAAAAGAAGAATTCCAAAGCTACCAATTGGAAAGCTGCTGTTTCTGCCCCAATTTCACTTGTGCAAAGGAAGCATGATATTTGTAGCTGTTAGGGTTAATTAGATCAATGTTTAACTCTGTTATCAATATTTGACGATAAAAAATGTTCCCTGTTTGTTTTTATAAGCAGGGTCACGGGCAGTAAGGGTGAGTCCTTCACGACTTCGGGAGGTGGCAGAATGCTGTTCTGGTGGAGGCTTTAATGAAATACCAAACTGTTCTCCTGAGGCCGGCATCTCTCTCCTCGCTCGGCAGTTTAGCTCCACCAGCAGATCCATACTATGGCTTAAGTCAGAAGCAGCCACTATTTTTTTAAATACAAAATTAAAGGACTCTGAAATGTCCACTTTACTGAAAATCTTTTCGCTCCAAAAAGCTGAGAAAGTTTGTCATTTAGGAATAACAGCGGAAAAATGAGATTTCCTTTAAAAACTCAGAGCAGCCTCTTACATGAGGACAAAAAGCCTGTGAGGTTCCCTTAACGTCATTCTGATGGCACCTGGGATACCTGCCTCATATTTCACCGTTTCAAATCTTATTGCAACAGGTGTTTTTACCACCAGAGATTATTTTTATGCCAGGTGAAAACAACCTGAGCAAGGGCTGTGTATTCTGTACAGCTGCACCTCACTCAGGATATCCAGCTGGTCACATTATCAGAGCTACAATTGCTCCGTATGGATTCCTGGGAGATGGTTATTTAAACAAGGAGCATTCCTTCCTCCTCCTCAAAAAAAAAAAAAAAAAGTCTTCATAAAAGTGGGAGGAGGAAGAAAACGGAGCTAAAGCAACTCAATTACATCAACTTCTGCAGCGTTCGGTGTGTTAAGCAGGAGCGTGAGGCCTGGAGAAAGCCCTCGTTTCTGCCTGGGTTACGTGAGGGGAAAGAGATGCCTGGAACAGAGACGGTGGCAGAGCTAGAGATGTGTCAGCATGAAGTGCCCACTCGTTCCAAATGGGATTTGAAGAGTGCTGCTCTGTTTAGTGTCATTATTCCGAACGATTCTGCCTGCGCTGTCCAGCTGTAGAGGGTCATCTAGACACAAGACAGGCATCCTCGGTCGTTTTTCTAACCTGTCTTGGATTTTTCAGTCGAGTTCACTTCCAGAGTGGCATTCATGTAATTCCTGTGAGCGGTGAGTGGTTCTTCATCTGCTGGCAAAGGTCCATGAATAACACCAGCCCAAAACTCCTGTTTGCCAGGACCTGCTCGGTTATGATGGACATCCCATTCCTGAATCCTGCCACAAAATTCTGTCCAGATTTGGCTGGATCAGTAACAGAGGGATGACACCAACGATAAGCTTTCCCATGGCAGAAGGAGTTTGGTTTCCAGACCAGAATGATATTTTGAAGATGCTTTCACTAACGCCACGTAAAGGGCTCTAGCCTTCCGAAACAACACTTTCTCTGCTGCCTGGGAATAAAATATGCAATTGCCTTTTTAAGGCATAATACGCAATTTCTTTCTTGCTTATTGGCAGTTCTGCCAGTTAACAAGATGATAACATCGAAATCAATACCTTGCTTTGTCCTTCAGACTCTTTGACTTCTACCTTTCCAGCAACCAATATCATACCCTCAATCACTCCAGCAAATCGCTGAACTAACGGCCATGGGGGGATAGTGTTGCTGCAGATGATTTACAGAGGTGTCTTTAAGCAATAAAATACAACAAGATGTACTAACCAGTGAAAATAGGGCAGATCTTTTCCCAGCATGTAATTCCGCCTTCTGAGGTATACTGTCCTAGCACCACCTCCAGGAAAAACACGGGAAGACCTCCCCCAAACAGGAAAATGAAATAAGGTATAAGAAATGCACCTGTTGAGAAAATATAAGAGTACAAAATAGAGATGATGTGAGTGACCCTACACAAGATGGTCCAAAAGGTGGTAACAGACATATATAAACTGAGAAACATATTTGATGCTTTAATATCAGTATAGGATAATCTTATTTTGGGGTTTTTTTTCTCATATCCAAATTCTGTGAGCAGAATGGGTACATGAAGCTGGAAAGGGCATTTTCTTACCTTTTAAAGTGAAAATCTGCAATAACAATGGGGTTAGGCACACAACAGTTTCCCGTGGCTCAGAATGCTCTTATTCTGAAATCCACCGGTCTGAAATCCTACTGGTCTGTATCAATAGCATATCTCTTGGTTAAAACTCAGACCCAATTGTGGCAGAACCAAAAGAGCACAAAAGGTTCAACAGTATAAAATTTTAACGTGCTGTTGGTTTTCCCTAATTGTTTTAAAAAAAATTATGTACGGCAGAACCAAAAGAGCACAAAAGGTTCAATAGTATAAAATTTTAAAGTGCTGTTGGTTTTCCCTAATTGTTTTAACAAAAATTATGTATTAATAAAACAATCTCTCCTGAAGAGTGGTGAAGAAGGCAGAAAACAGATGTATGATTATTCCTTTTAAAAAGTGGATGAAGGCACTGAAAACTAGTAAGCGTAAGGCAGACAGATTGATTCATGAGAATGAAATAAAGAAACACTCACCTCCGCCATTTTTGTAGCAGAGATACGGAAACCGCCAGACATTCCCTAAACCAATAAATCCACCAGCCACGGAGAGCAGAAAGTCAATCTTGCTCGCCCACTTCTCCCGCTGGGGCGGCTTCCCTTCTGCCTCATCCTCAGGCCGTGTCCCCGGGCTCTTGCCGGGGGAAGGTTTGAGGATGTCCTTGTGGAAATCTTTCAAGCACTGAAGCTTTTCCTTTGTTGCCATATTTCTGCTTTCTACACAGAAAAAAAAAAAAAAAATACACTGGGTTTATTAAACAGCCTTTACTGGCAGAACTCTGCAAGAACTGTTCAACCAAACGCCGTTCCATAAAAACCAGCGCTGTTCATCAAGCTGAGATATGGAAATACATCTGCTGCCTTCACTGACCGGGGGAGACCAACCACCCCTGGTCTCTGCAGTCACCTCCTTGCAGCCAACGCAACATAGGAGATAGCAAAGGGTTGACAGTGCTGCCTACCCGCTGGCTGCAGCCAAAAGGTGTATAAAGACTGCACACACATGGGCATCAGCAAATGGTGTTACTGAGGGCGAGTCTCACGCTGTTGCCATGCCCATAATAAGGTACAAATCACTGCATCTGATTCCTTCCCAAGCATTTAAGTGAAATATAGCAGAATAGTAAATCTCATCTTTCCAGATAAAACCCATTCCTCTATTTCCCAATAACCTGAACCATCCTGTAGCATTTACTACCTGCAATTTCCTTTCCCTCAAGTATTATAAAGCTTTCAGAAAACTATACATTCATAAAAACTGGAATGGAAAGTCATTTGTCCTAATCAACCTGCAGGAACTGAATGAATCTTTTCAGTTTATTCCATTTTCATAACTGCACTGTTTTCCCTTGACATCAATAAAGGGACAAAAATAAACCTTTATATTCAATTATTGTCTCATACACACCTATGCAATTGAACATTTTGCCACGAATGATGGCTCTCTAGTTAATGAAAAAGCCAGTGGCATGAGTCACCTGATGCAAACCCCAAAGCATATGAAATAATAGCTGGGTTTATCATTTATATATATAATTTATGATGTTCAAAAAGCATAAATTGTGTAAAAATAATAACAGAAAGAATTACTCTAACAAGGGCCCTTTTATCCAGGATTTCCTAATGAAAACAATTTAGGAATAACCTGTAGCTTTTATCAGATCTCAGGCATATGAGGTCAGTTCATTCCCCACATAACTCAAGCGACTTGAGCTGGATCTGACCAGTTATTTTCACATAGTGTTTTGATACTGAAAAGCACACAAAATTTTCACCAGGACCAGGCAAACCAGCAAGTTTATTCCAGACCACAACCATTCCCTGCTCGTACGTGTCATTACAGGGGCAAAGTCATAAAAAAATCATGCTACAGATGATCCCATTTGATAGCTGCCAGCCTCCCTCGTACCTGCTTGCTGGTTTTGATCTCCAACCAGATTTAGCTTGTGGCAGCGACCTGAAACCTGAGTTGACATTAGCTCTGCAGGAAGTTTTTAATCCGAACATGATTTTCAGATAGATATGCATCACTGTACCCGTAAATCTTTCCATCCACCGCGGAAAGTTTCAGAAGGCTAACACGTTTGCAAACCACAGCAGCTCGATATTCGCCCCGCTGACACATCGGTGGCCTTCGCAGAGCAGTTATTGTGACAGCAGTTGCCTATCAGGCCATGTCCTAAACAAGGACTTTAATCTTCACAGTGCCAATCATTATGACTTTCTAATTTTTTTTTTAAAAGGCCACTGCTGACTGCATGGAGGTGATACGAGCGACTGCAATACCTCCTGGTCAACAGCAGAGAGAGCTCAGCGAAGGAGAAAGTTAATGACAAGGGGATGGATCATCATCACCCACTATGGGGATATGGAGGCAAGACACATATTCCTCTAAAATATCTCCTGTCGGTTGCTGTTAGAGACACGGTATGAGATAAAGTAGTGCAGTAACTGAATAAAAACGGTAGGGCCAGCTCTACAACAGCCTTTAGGCACCGAGTTGCTCTGGGGAAATACTTCACAACAGATAAATTCTGTTCCTAGTATCATTCATGGAGATGAATGGTGGTGCCTCCAAGAGGGATTCACAGTAGTCTTAACCTCCCTGGGACATCCACATCTCACTCCAAGCCCCAAACAGGTATCACCCTGCATCATCCCCTGGAGTCACCTTTTGGGGGAAAAAAAAAGGACATGCAATCGCTTTTCTTCAACGAGGTACCTACAAGGTGGCTGATGTCCTGTCCTGCTCTCACTGCAACAGCAACCAGGCATGGACAAAGCCCAATTTCCCTTTCTTTTGCTATTTGTGCTGCTTGAATCCCTATCTTTCCTCTTGCAGGAGAATGTCACAACCATCAGGCAACAGGCTATTCTGGGCTGAGGAATGGAGGGCATTCGGACCGTCTCTCATGGAAGCTCTTCTTCCCAGGGGCTACTGAAATACTCATCAACAGAGGAAGAAAGTGTGCAAAAGAGAGAGTAACTCCCTCCTAGTGGTTAGGGTATGCTTGTGTTTTTCAGACAATTTTTCGGTCAACTGCTGGGACAGCCATAAACCTGCTTAACAGGGCACAGAGATACAGAGATTTATAGGTCCCTGCAGGATTAAGGTTTGAAATAGGAGCTTAACTGCTCCGTGTGGGGATTGACACTGGAAATGCCATGAAACAGAACACTGGGCACACGGGCAACCTTTATATCGAAAAACCGAGGGGACCTACAAACATTAGCCACCTCTGAGATTAAAAACTCTTCTAGGATTGCAATTTTTTTGCATTCTGCTTTTATCTTGTGACACGGAGTTCTTTATTTTTCTGCCAGCTCTAATCTCTTGCCTGCAGATTTACGTTGACCCAGGTGTTTCTTAGTTCTACCCGGAATTTGCAAGCCCAACCAATGGATTCCATTCGGTAAACCCTAACTCCTCCTGGGACAAGGTGTTCACCCTGTGGTTTGTCCTAACTACCCGCACATCGAGTGTGAATCGGTGCCTTCCAGACTCCTCCTTTGAAACTGTGTGGGGCTACATTTTAAAAAGGGATTTCTAATTTGTCTTAAGACACCCCAAATTAACGTCCATGTTTGAAAACCTAATTACTGAGTGCAAATTTTGTTTCAGCCTTAGCTGGAGTGTGAAAATGGATCACGATCTTTCCCTTAGCCCCAAAATGACAAATCTTCAAGGTCACACTTGCTTTTGGGGTGACTGTTCTGCCGTCCAGGTGCCAGGAGATGGACCACCAGGTCTTTGTTGTAAGTCACCAGCTCTCACTCGCGGGGCACACACGCCTGCACAAAATTGGTAACGGTCCAGTCTTGCTGTGTACCTCTTATCTAGTCTCGCTAAAATCCCGATTGTGTTTCGAGGAGCGGCAGCTGTGGCTGGCAGGCACGTACTGTCGACCAATACCATAGGAATTGTCGCTAAGCGGCCACCTGGGACTGCGGTCCCAGCCCATGTCACGTTCAAGGGATGTCGGATTTATCCCCCTTTGCTGCCAACCATTGGTGTCCACCCAGCCATTCCCAATTACAGGAACTGTCTACAAAGGCTGCAAGGGTGGGGGGTACGGGCGATTCTCCTTGGCAAAGAAAAGCCAAGAAAATCAAGTTTGTTTAGTGAAAGGCATTGTCTTTTTCCTTAATGGGGTTGGAGTTTCATTTCCTTCAGTTATGTCCCACTGGGTGAGGTTAAAATGGCTCTTAAGGGAAATAGTCTGACAGAGATGCTGAAACAATATGTTGTCACCGCCCAGGTCAGAACCAGAGAAGAATAGGTTATTTTTACTGTATCACTTAGCGGGGATGGTATCCGAGATCTAAGTCTATCTGATTCCCCCAAGGAAATATATTGTAAGAAAATGCTCTGACAACCACACAGTCCAAAAGGAGCGATCCAAGTCCCAGGCATTTGTCTGCCTCCCGGAGACACATGTCTGCCTTCCAGGAGTCACATCTGTCTAGGAGAGTACCCCCTCCAGGAAGCTTCGGATGGCCCCAGGAAGCTCTGGTTTCATCTGATGAACTTCATATAGATAAATAAAAAGCAGCAGTCAAGCCTGCCGCTTACAGTGTGCTCCGAGGCTGAGTCCAGCCAAACTGCTAGAGCCTGATCCGGAGGCAAAGGGAGAAAGGATCCAGAGCGGGTCAGGATCTGCTCTCACATACACTGCTACAAACCCTAATTAACTGAGGATGAAGTTATCAACTGTCAAAATTACACTGGTAAAACGTGGAAAAATAAAACAGGGGAGCAAGCACAGGAACTTTGTGCTTCTCAGGTACCTGCTCCCCGGCGCGGCCGGGACCACCTCAAGGGCTCCTCTCCTTCGGCAGGAGAATCTGTCCTTTGCGCCTGGTGCGCAGATTTCCTCGTGTGAAACACCCCTGCAATAACCCCAGCTCTCTGGCTGCTCTCCCCCGCTGTGACCGGTTAGTCTTTGGTGCACAGCTGTAAATACCGACAGATTAGCCATCAGCAGAGCGCCTTCGCAGCCAGCCCGCCTTGGGCCATCTCCTCTGCTCCAGCCGCCCTGTCTTCGCACGTACAGCCTGCACCTCAGATAACCCATACCCTTTCAAAAATACTGGCATGGAAATGTAATCCGTAACATGCAAAAAATGAGGAGTAGGGGAAGGGGGAGGCACTGGCCAGAGGGATCAGACGATGAGAGATGCAGGTGGGGGAACACCAGCAGCGTG
>NW_010103206.1:987-19498 GCF_000699245.1 Pterocles gutturalis | reverse complement strand
AGAACTGCAGAACCACTGACTTTTTTTGGACAGACAACCCCCAGATTACACATCTGAAAATATACTGTTCAACTTCTGGTTTGGGATTACAGTAATGATCCGCTCCAAGCTTCTTACAGCCAGAGACAGGCGGCCAGCACAGGGAGCACCTTCCCGGAGGAGCCCTGATGGCAACTCCATCGTGTGTGCTACCTCACTTAAAAATGTTGAAAAATCAAGTCTTCAAAACAATGGTTTTCCAACCCCTGGTGACAACACGAAAATCAAAGGCTGCCTGTACACACAGATATGCATTTGTAAATATTTGTGCATGCTGAAATGCATGCCCTGCCTTGCAGCTGGAGATCAGAAACCACAGCAAAGGAGCCACTTCTTTTTTGGTCAATGCATATAAACTCTGAATAGGGATCTGACATACTGAATTGGTGACTAGAATTGTAACTGGACATGTGTTTTCTGCCTCATTCTTCCATTAGAAAACTAAAAGCAAAGTACATACTCCGAGTGTCTGTAGCCTGATGGGAATGCTGTGGGGGGAATGGCTGTACTGCTGATTGTATGGACCGTTTTTGCCATGTGATGTGTACCACCACTAATTTGCTTTCAAGGACCCTTTTTAACTACGTACAGCCTGTGCAGGTTGGATATTTCGAGCTTCTCAGTGCTCTCTCCTTCTCTTCTGTCTCCATGGCTTTTGAAAAACATCTGTTTATCACATTATAATGAATTTTTTTAACCTTACTTAATCTCACTGCCTCCTTACACATTACCATCTCTCTTATTTTTCTGCCATTTTCTACTTTTGTACCTTGGAAATCAAAGTCAACCCCCCTTAAAAAAATGAGCTTTTCTATATCTGCCGATCTATCTGTGGGTTGGTTCTTTTTTGTTATTTTATATTCATATTCGTGAATATTAGAAAATTAGCTGCACCAATAGCTGGATCAGAGTTGCTCTTCAAAAAAGAAGCTTCCACTCTCATTGAGAGCAATGGAAAAGCTTCTATTCAATTCAATAGTAGTAGGATCAGGTCCCGAATAAAACTGCATTTATTATGTTTGGCTCATTTCCTAGGATTACTTGGAACTTTGAAAGCTGTAATTCTTGATGTTGACAGCTTTCCCTCCCTCCCGGAGCAATGTGGTTAAGCCAATCAATACACGATTAAAATAAACAGCCCCTTGATCAAACTTATGGCTTTAGTGCAAATCTTTCTGATCTGCAGAAGAAAAAGCCTTTATGTTTGGCAGCTCTCGAGGCCACACCAGTATCCAAAGAGCACCTGACTTCATTTATCGTCCTTAACTAACATCCAAGTTCTTTCTGCTTCATTGAACAAGATACCTACGTTTTCTGAAAAATAACACTGCCGTCTGTATTGCACACATTGCCTCTCTTCTTAAAAATGCCTCTAAAAATCCCCTAAACATCTCACTGTTCTCTTTGACTTTAATGGACTCTTCTTTTTCTGATTACTTTTCCCTGCATAAGGGTGTTTATTGTAACATCTATCCATTTGTCCTTTCTTCCTTCTCAGTTTTCCCCCAGCTTTCACTGTCTCCCATCTCCTTCGTCCTTTCCTTTTCTTCCACTATGACACTTTTTTTTAGTCTTCTAAGATAGACTAGAAAATCTGCTCCTGAAAATTTTCTAGGAGCAAAATGCACTTCTTTATAGAGCTGAAATCTATTCTGAAAGGAAAGCCCAGGGCTTAATGCAATTTCTTTTTCATCGGTTGTGGTCTGGACAAAAGGTATCTTTTTTTCCCCACGTAGTTCTTCCTCGCTGGTGGTTCCATTCATGCTCTTCAGACAGGTACCGTGTCACAGCAATCTGCTCCTGAAAATTTTCTAGGAGCAAAATGCACTTCTTTATAGAGCTGAAATCTATTCTGAAAGGAAAGCCCAGGGCTTAATGCAATTTCTTTTTCATCGGTTGTGGTCTGGACAAAAGGTATCTTTTTTTCCCCACGTAGTTCTTCCTCACTGGTGGTTCCATTCATGCTCTTCAAATAGGTACCGTGTCACAGCAGAGCTGTTACAAAACCTGCATCTTTGCTCAGATTTCATCAGCAGAAAATCTGCAGTCATTACAAAACCTGCATCTTTGCTCAGATTTCAGCGGCAGAACATCTGCAGTCACGTTATACTCTAGATGCTCATTTTGTTCTGCTTACTTATGTGCAAGAGCAAAGCAGCTACGGCTAAACCCAGAACGGGAGGAAACTGAAAACTCCCTTCCCAGCTACGGCTAAACCCAGAACGGGAGGAAACCGAAAACTCCCTTCCCGTTGTGTGGGGTGGAAAGGTGGAGAACGAACATCCACAAACTCCGATGGCTTTCAGAGGGAACATGATCCTGACCCTAAACACAGGGCTTGAAGCAAAGATGATGCTTCCCAGACTCCACGGGATGGAGCCTGCGCCCCCAGGGAGATGGTCTCGGGCAGCCCTGGTCCCAGGCGCACGGGATGCAGCGATGCAGAGGACGGGCACACTGTGTCACACTGGGTACGACTCTATCCTACTGAAATCCTCTGTCTCCTGTACCCCAGTGAGAAACCAAGCGTCCTGCACTGGAGAGCTGTGGTCCTCCTGCTTTGTCCCCTCCTCAAAGAGGAAAGCCCAAGGGAGACTCTTGAAAGAGGACCATGGGGAAGGAGAGAGCATGAAAACAAGGGTTGGCAGAGGCAGGCAGAAGGAAGGGGAACTGCTTGTCCCTAGGGCACTGGACTGGTAGTTACGTGCAGGAGAACATCCAGTTAACACGTGGTTTTGTCCACGTGAAGCCAAGTGCTGACCGGATTCAATGCCTCCAGGTGTGCCAGCGAACGGCCTCCTGGCTGTCAACGGGCTGGAAAGAAGTACCAGCTCCCTGCTGCGTTCCCTGCACACTCCCTCTGCTGCACCAGCTCTCCCATTGTGAAAGTGAAAAATAATTCACTGGGTGACGCCACCTCTTGAAACCCTTGTCTTTAAGAGACAGCCTTTAACAAAACGCAGGAGTCCGTCCAAGTGGTGTGGCAAGGTGATGGTTTCCAAGCGAGACTGGCATTGTCCAAGAAGATTCAACAAGCTGTGCACATCCTCAACCCTTTAGCCACCTTGTACCCTACATTTATACAACTTTTGACCAAAGGAACAAGTATTTTCACATTTTGTTTTCCATTCTGAAGGTCTGCCGTTGAGTGGATTGCAATGCTCTAGTAAGTCTCGGTGTCAATTAAACTAGTTCTACTGCCAGAAATAAACCACATCAAAATCAATAAGGGATGTCCCTCATCTGCCATAAAAAAGGAAAAAACCTTGAAGCCCACAAAGCTTACGAACTTGAATAGTCAGTGGTGTGCACTGTGCCTATTGAATTTTTTCCCTGTGATTAGTAACGTACTGATTCCATGTGACACATCTGCAAGGCACTCACAACGCATGGCAATGGCACACGGCAATCTCTGCGCTACCATAACCGAGCAGTGTCCCAGTGCAGGGAAGAGAAACAATAAAGCAGCCATTTAGTGAAGCAAATGTGCAATACAATCTATGAATTCACTATTTCAAAGTAATTTTTTCTTGGGGATAAATCATTCCACTCTCAGCTGCTCTTTCAACTAATTCTAAATTTAGCCTTAAATTTACTGAGTTTATCAATGCTAATGTTCAGGGCTTTCTCGAAGAATACTGTGCTTTTTCACTATGTTTCCCGACTAAGTGGAAACCAGATATATGTATAAGATTATATGGTTTTGGAAAAACAAGTGGAGTTTTCCATCCCCACTGATGGCTTTGATCAGCTTTGGAACCAGGCTGTTGGGTACCCGCCTCGGCCACCTCCACATCAAGGCAGAGTTGTGTTTTTACTGCCTCTACCCATTCATCTTGACTTCAACAATAACCGAGGACAGATTTCTATCCCACCCGCAGCACCTGTTTAAACATGTTCTACACTACCTGATTGACACACATCTAGATCCCGACACCATCGGCAGAGGAGAACAATCCTTTCTTCTTCTTTGTTCCCATGCCCCATCTGCATAACACCTAAGGTTTTTTTCTAGAACACATTAATGGAAGGAAGAGTTGTGCAACACGGCACCGTGGGTGGAAAACATCCAGCCAACTTGTACCAGAGCAACAGCTACTACTCGCACGCGATGAGCAGCGTCAGCCCCGTTACAGGGCTGTAAAGCCTGAGAAGGTTACGAAGCCCTGAGGACAGAGCCGTGAGCTTAATGATGAGAGTGAGCTACTCTTGATTTCAGTCTTGACTTCTCCTCCATGCTGGTAGTAATTATCAGCAAAAATACAATTCAGTGATGGAAATGAGCTGTAGGCTTTTAAGATGTGGCGCTAAGGTGGAGCAACGACCCTCGCTGCTGTACCGGGTGACTCGGTCACTTGGGTCACTGCAGTGCTCAGCCAGGGCGCCGCTGCTCCCAGGCCTTCAGCCATCAGCGATTTTCCTAAGCACCCTGAGGTTTAATTTACTGTTGTTGTTTCCTTTCCTTCAAGAAAAAAAAAAAAAAGGAACAGAAACTTTAAGCATATGAAGTTTTACACAGGAAATGAAATCGAAACTACTGACAGGGCAGAGCAAAACAGAGCGCGGGGGGGTTCTGCTGAGGATATGCTAAAAGGAGAAGTGGCAAAGCCCACAGAGAGAGCAGCTCTGCAGAGCGGGTCGGGGATCTGCAGACTTTCACGCACACGCACAAAACGCGAAGCCGTGTAGCCACTGTGGTATTACACTATGGTATTTATTTGCTTGTATGCAGCTGGTGCCAGGTGCTGGCTTGTACGGCAGGACATTGGCATGTTTTGTTTGATCCCAGAACAGCCTTGGCTCGCTCTCCAGCTGCAGCTCCGTCCCCTGAGCTCCCACGGCCGGCCAGAGCCGCTCACTAGTTGAATATCACCTCAGCTGTGGCCTTTTAAAGCTGTGTATAAACACTGACGGTATTTCACTTACTTCATTGGTAAAAAGAAGGTAGAAAGACAGAAGAAATGTCACCAGTCCCATCAACATGCCTCCAGAAGTCTCGCTGAGCCTGGAGGGTATTTCAGAAGGAATACCACTATGTCCTACAGGCCTCTCCATGGGCATTATTGGATCAAAAATCACAAATTTTTGATCACTACCCATCTGCTTTGAAGATCTGAGTTGGAAGTAAAACCTTTGGTATTGACCACTAAACCAATATGCTTTGAAATATCCCACGATTCAGGCTGATTCCCCGTCGGAGGTGTATTTTCAGTTCACTTTCACCATAGACCTCTGACATCAGCTCTCACAGACAGAGAGCTGCGCTCGTTTCTATGTCAAGAGATATGAAAACCAAATAGCGCCAGAACAAATACTTCACTTCTCCAAGGAAACGAACATATAAACCGCTTCTGCATACCACGCTCTGCAAAGCGCCGAGCACACACCAAGCACAAACAAAACCCTGATCCCACGCACTACTTGGACAAAAGCCCCACTGAATTCACCCTGGGACTGCAGCCTCCAAAGGGAATTTCGAAAGACTCCAGTAAAAGTACCTGCAGCCCTACCTTGACCCGTGTCAACCCCACAGGCTCCAGGTACTCGCTTTGCTGTCGCCTTTTGCACTAAGCATCCCCAAAGATGGCACGAAAATATATGAGCAGGCTGAGTATTTTCCTCCATCTCTTATCTTGCCAAACAAACACCAGCTGATGGCTTTCATTGCAGGTTGCTTTTATAGTCCTAGCTTGACTACTGTAAACTAAACCTACTTCTGTCGCCCAGTTCAGAGTTGCAGTTCGTAATTCCGAACAGTCGAGGATCTTCCTTAGTGCAATTTCATCTAAGTGGAGACGCTTCCACTAGATACCAGTGTGGCACATTAACCTTTAATATCCACAGCTGTTTTCGTCATGACTACAATTGTTTTTCAGGATTTTTTTTTTTTCATGTGCAAAAGCTAATTAGCGACAGGTGGGAAACTGTTTGCAGTTCCACCACAAATGCCGGGTACGTGACAAACAGCTGAGATCGCCATAAAAACACTCCATATGTAAACCAACGCTAGAAAGCAAGAGAACTTCCTTTGGTTTACTCTTGTGGATTTCTGTAAGGAAGTGACGTGTACAAGAGCTACATGAACTTCGGATAGTTTTGCAGAGGGAGAAACCCAGGTGATTCCAAGTCAGATGCACTGCTTTAAACTCCTCATGGGACTATTATCTATTAAATTTGACTTGTAATCTATAGCTCGTGTACTGCAGGAAGAGTGGAGGAGAAGGGACCTTCAACCCTACTAAGCAACACCGTCTTCTCCTACTATATTCCCTCCGCACGTGCAACACCTTTTTCACATTTGAGAGAGCAACCCTCTACATCATTTCAGGAGGATGAGGAAGGAGAATTGACATGGGGCAGCCATCACTAGAAAAGGTATATGAAAGCAAGTTTGTCCCGTTAAATCTTAATTTTAGAATCCTGCCTTGCATAAAAAGGGACAACAAAGGCTTTTTTCATTGCGCATATTTAGTCTTTCCTCAATCCATTACAGTTGCCCCATTTGTAAACTTTACTTTTGACAGAGCCTGATGGGAAATAAGGTGTTTGCATAAGCAACATACTTTTTGCTGATAAAGGAGAGATATGGAGAAAACTCATCTTATCTTGGCAGACTTGAAAGAGCAATCCTGTAAAACTATTCCTGTATTTCCTTTTCCTAGCAATTGAGAGTTTCTTTTTTTTTTTTTTTTTTTCCTAGAATAGCTAGATCATTGTTGAAGATTCCCTAGACTGATACGGTGAACCCAAGTGTGGTTTTACTTTCTTTCAGCACAATTAAAATAACATTATTCTGACAAAGTGCATTTTTTGGTTAGTATATGGCCCAACCCACGAAAATTTGCTACCCTATAGAGCCTGCAGACACCCCTCTGCACATCCGAAGCTCTTGGCAGGCAACTGCAGGGTGGGAAGGTGTTTAGCTGAGGAGCAGATGCTCTGAGCAGCATTAACTCCCTCCCGTGGTTACAGCCGCACGAGGAAACCAGCACGGAATGGCCGAGCGAGGGCAGCTGGCGACTCGCTAAATCCTAAATCCCCAAAGCTCTCTTCAAGGCTGCCAGAGAATGGGATTTGTAACTGAAAGGGAAAAAAGGTGATCTTTACTTTTTAAATACTTATCCTCCTGATATAATTATGCATCAAACTCTTCCACTGATAACTTCAACTGGCATTAATGAAGACTTGAAGAGATCTCAGGTGAAATCCTGGTATTCCTGAACTTGGTGGTAAAAATTCCAGCTAGTTTCAGAGACACCCAAATTTCATCTACTGATCTGACCTGAGGTTACCATTTACATCTTGATTTTGATCCCACTTGAATAAACCCACTGTAATGTCATTGACCTTCAGGAGGTTGCTCCTTTATGCTGGTGCGAATGACGGTGACTCCAATGGGGAGTGACGAGTTAATGACACACACAGCACCACGGCTGAATCAGCACAGGAACTGGGTATTCAACGGCACCATAAAATAATTCAGGTTAGAGGGGACTTCTGGAGGTCACACAGCCCCATCTCTTGCTCAAAGAAGGGCCAACATCAACATCAGACTGGGTTGCTAATGGCGTTATCTGGTCAGGCTCTGAAAACCTCCAGGAGTAAAGACAGTGCAACCTCTGAGCAACCTGTCCCACTGCTTCACTCCTCCCAGGGTGAACAATTTTTCCTTATAACCAACCTGGATTTCCCTATCGGACAAAGAAAGAAGATGAGGAGGAAAAGGGAGAAGAGGATTAACACAAAATGACAAGACAGTACCGAATGGAATGCTCCATCTTCATATTCTGATTCTGCATGCGTACAATACAAGCGGTTGTAAAGGAAAAAGATAACAGAGGGTGTGTGCCATGAGTGACAAATGGGTAAACTCCAGGTTAAGCACAAAATAAGCAACAGTCCCTGGTGGCAGCATATCAGACGATAATCATTTTACTGTCAGAATAAAAACATATTCCTTTAAGAAAACCGAACAAAACCCCCTGCTGAATGGTACAAGGCATGCCAAGCTTTCCACCATGTGTCCTGTGACTCGCTGGGCCACAGTGAATTGGCATACGGTGCTCATTCAGGGTACGTAACTCACACATTTGCAATAGCTCTAAAGAGCTAACAGTTACTTGGACTGCAGTTAATTTTGGGGGTTTTAATTTCCCCATGGCAATGCAATAAATGTCATGCTTATTACTGTATTATTTTTAAAAAAATGTTTTTAGTGGCAAGCAAGTGTCATTAACGCCTGAAATCTCTTGTATGCTAGGGAAATCAATTCAGACAACCTCTGGCATGCGAAAGCACATAAATAATTGGTAAATACTACCTGTGGTCTTCTGGGTCCAGATTTGCCTGATGCCAAGAGCAATCAACTCCTTTTTGGCTGCAAAGGATAGGACAGTACTCAATACCTTGCAGAAGGCACTCCGTACCTGGCAAAAATCAAGCTTTCTGTGTGCCAGCACCCCATGAAAGAGCAGACCCTGAAGTGCACCTGACAGAAATGGTTCTCTTCTCTTACGAGCGAAGGCAACCTCCTGGAGAGACACAGAGCCAGCTCGCTGTAAGGTGCCAGATATTCTCCCTGCTTGGGAAAATGCACTCCTATGCTCATCCTGCTTAAAAACCAGCTCTAACTCTCTTATTGAAGGAGAAAAAAAAAATAAAGCATCTGCCTTTCATTGAATCTGTCCAAGAGCAGGAGTACTGGAAATCCAGTTTTTATCATTAATATCAGCAATGCTTAAGAGCAGGGATTGAGCAGCAGCAGCAAAAGAAACTGTGTGCGATTGTAATAAAATTCTACTCCCATGATCAAGATCACTCAAATGAGCCCAGGCTACACCATGACTTGTGAGTACCACCAGGAGAATACGATGGAGCCTTCCATCATACCAAGATGGTTTAATGGCAGGGAAAATCCTATATAGGCAATGTCTGCATAACACTTGTATACGTTTGAAATAAGTCCACTGAAGCCAGTGCTATTCGTTAGAAAAAATGGGTCAGTAAGATAGCACCACTGGGATTGTGCCTGCATGGGGACTCGGAGCTGCAGCAGCAGGGCCAGGGGTTTCAAGGTCAGCAGGACTGATTCCTGAAAAAGGGGGGCTGACTTTAAGGGGGGGCTGACTTTGGTCCTGTTTGTACCACAATAAAGCAACAGCAACGCTACCGGAATCAACAAAGCTACGCTGGAGTAAATCAGTTGAGAATGAGATCCTGAATTTGGACGGCTTCGCAGCTCATTTCACAGGTATTAAACAACACTAATGTCTCAAAATGTGACTTGGAAGGAAAAACATAAACAACCATCTCAGCCTACAGCTCTGCTGCTCCCTGATCCCCGAGGAGGCAATTATTCCCTCGGTGATGTTCTGTACGGGCCAAATACAATGACTGCCAATGCAAATATTTTATTCTTGGGTTTTTGCTTTATAAAATGTAAATTTGGACTATGTGGTCTCAGGTGTTTTCTTCACTGCTTAACACAACAGATTCCAAACAGCGCCTGGGGAATACGGCCATGGCCTCAGCATGAACCGCAATGCTGAATAATGACCTGCTCCGCCTGCTTCCTCACCTTGAATCTCCTGGAGGGTTTAATTGTGTGGAAGACAGCTGAAATAGTGCCTGAACGAAGACTGCCAGGGGCTGACCTCTGCTCTTTTACTGTTATTCTCTAGAGTCTTTGCCAGCGCTCACAAAATATTCTCCATCTCCTCAGAAACAGCTTTGATTTACTAACATTTGTTGCATCTCTCTTACCTGCCTTCCTCGAGGGATGTACTCGAGAAAGTGCAAAAGTGCATAAAAATTAAGTATAGCTGAGACCTTTTCCCAAACAAAAGTGGTGTTCATCTATGCAGAAATGTCAAAGTCGTCATTCCACCCAAGGAGATAAAACCAGCGTTTAGGTAATAACCACCTCCTCCTTTCCACGGGAGGAAATGCTGCCTTTGTCCGGATCCCACACGCTCATTCTCTTGTTGGTTAATTCATGACAGTGTTAGCTAGATTTTCATTATAGGCTATTATTTGTAGCTGCTGTTTTCATGAAGCAGCTGCAACAAACAAGCGAGATTTATGTTCCTTTTGAAGCTGCTTGAAATAATTAGTGTTGTTAAATTTAGACGCTGAAAGAACCTACTGATTTCTCTATTTTCTGTTTTTAAATAAATACAGGAGCTACGAAGTAATCTACCACCACCTGTTAGGTTTGGGCCAGAACAGTACGCACTCCATATACTATCCAAAATGTGTTTTGGATGAGGAAACAACCGAAGTTCTCCAAACAATCTGATAAAAGTAAATGATGGTTGTGCTGAATTGTTTTAACTACTGCACAGTGTGTTATTCTCTTCCAGCCTAAACTCAGAAGGGACTTCTTTTTATTCCTGTCCTGGTCTATTCAGGTGCAAATGGGCACCCTGGATCTAGATCAGGCTACTGAGCTCAACGGAAAGCAGGACCAGAACTGAGACCCAGACCCAGATCAGATTTTTGCAGCTGCCTTCCTAGGTGGACAATTTATCCTGATTCCAACCGTTACGAAAGCCCTGACCCACGTCAGGGATTCAAATACCGAGCTCGGAGCTTGTGTTTGCTCTCATCTCTGCACCATTGACTTTTTCCACTCATTCCCCCTCCACCACAGCTTGCTGTATTGACAGTCCAGATACTTCTTTAAAATAAGTAAACATGGTGCCCTCCCCAACCCAGTTTGGCCATTTCACAGCTACTGCTGCATTTCAGAGACTGATCTGACCAACCTGCCTCATGACGGCACCGAACAAACATCCTCTAGAAAGCTTTTCACTCGTAGGTAGTTTTTTTGGTTGTTTGGTCACTTTTGTGATTCATCAGCTTTACAATATTTTTCTTGGTGCGGTACCACCATCCCAGCAGTCCAGGTTTCTTCAGTGCAATGGGAAAGACAAGATGAAATACCAGGGGCTGTGACAGAACTCAGCTTGAAGGGTTCTACAAGAGGGGACGGATGCTGAGCAGACGTTCAGCTGACTACAGCCCTAGGGGAGGTGAGGAAAAGATGATCTGCTCTGGGAAAGACCGTATCATGGCATGCATGGAAGGGATACAGCAACAATACACTAACTGTATAACGAGAAAAGGGACAAAATGAGGATGAAGAGAAGGGTAAACCCGTCAGCTTTTACATGATGAACTTTTATAACTAGAGGAAGGAAAAATCAGGGGAGGTATGCAGACAAGAATGATGGAGCTGGGAAAGCAGTCTGGAGTAATGTGCAGAAGGCAGTTGTCATAGGTATCAAAATATAAAATTGTAAGTGCTTCTTTGCTTTATATATGATAAAACAGTAACAACTTTGTAAGTGATAAAAACCCAGGGCATTAAAATAAATACATAGGCATACTCTCTTAAATCATTCCTGGGTGCAGTAAGTAAGAGGCACGCAATGGGATGGGGATGCAGTGGTAGGAAGTATAAACCCTACATCTCAGGAGAGCAGTGACACTGCCTGAGGAGCAGCCAGCTGCAAAGCTACAAATCCAAGAAAGACCTAAAGGTGATTAGAGGTAAGATTAGCCAAGTAATAGAGTTTCTCTGTGTGATGCTACTGACTGATGCAGGAGAAGGGTCAAAAGCTAAGCTATTTCTGGATGTGTACGTATGAAGGGATGATATGGAAATCCAAAGCACAACACAACGTCAAAACAACCACGGTGGGTGTAGCATGAGCTGTTCGAGTCTCCGCAGGTTAGAAAGGAGACAGAAAAGTTAAAGGAAATACAAATAAGGACAATAAAAATGATCTAAGGAGAGAGCACGAGAGCTAAATTAATATGGTCTATAAATGAGAAGGCTCCTGGGCTGAGATCCAGCTATAAATACCTCCAAGGTACTGTGTGTAGAGGAAGGTAATTAATCTAGCTCAAGAGATAGTAGGACAAGAAATGACTGCTTGAACTTAGGAATGGAAAAATTCAGGATGTAGAATAAGGAAAAGTTATTTGAAGAGACACATCTGCTCAACAGGGCAGACTCCCAAGGTGGTAGCCGGGGCACACTTACTGTATGTGACTGAGAAGAGGTTGAATTAGGAAGGGGCTCTGGGAAATGCTGCAGTCACAGCCTTCTACAGTCCAAAGACATCACCACAGACCAACTTACTGATCTTTTAGTCTCTTTTCTTCATGAGTTATCTGAAACACTGCTCAACACTTAAACCTATATATCCATATAAGACAATACATCCCCACTGGAGCTCAGAAACGGGGGTGTGCAGCACTCCAATGTGCAATGCAGATAACAGCAAACCTCTCTACCTCTTTTCTGGGTCCTTGGTGGTGTGTGCAGCGTGAGTCTGCTGGGTGCCAGCAGGCCAGCATCAGCAGGACAAAACCAGCCGACCTAGCCCATGAAACATCTCAACACCGAGGTCAAAGGCTGAAGTGGGAACTACCTCTTGTGATACTCATGGTCTTCCTCAGCCTTGTTTTAACCGATCCTGCACGGAAGCTTTCAGTGTCACTGCATAAATTATATACTTTGATTTATGAGCAGCTGAACACCAACACTAGTGGTATTTAACGATCCTCAGGAGCTCTAAAATACACTTGCATTAAGAAAATAAAATAAAAAACCCAAAACATCTGCAACAGACCTTACAATTTTCAGTGACAAATGGGTATACACAAACGTGAGGAATACAAAACCCAAGTACCGTGACACCCCCCCTTAAACAGATCCCATCCCAACTGCACTCACCAATCGGGACTTCTGTCCCCTCCTCAATGTAGATGGGCAGTGGTGATTCCTCCATAGGATGAGGCACTGATGGAAAGTAATGAATCGTGGTAGTATTTGTCGCAAAGTGACTACAAAAAGATGGTCCCTTTCTTATCATTACAACTACATATGGCTGGCTACTGTCACAAGGAGTCCTTTCTCAAAGTGGTCACCTCCTGTCACGGTGACTGGTCCAAGTGACAGTCCTGAGGGGTTAATCCCCACCAAGCATCACTGCCACAGGAGTCAACCCCCTCTGAACGGAGCCTGGAAACCATCCCTCTCCTGGATGCTTCACAATCCTGCCATTTCGCTGCGGACTTGCTATTCCTATCCCTAGAGTTTAACTCACTTTTTGGGAACTCACGCAGTTGAAGAAGCCAAGGGGAGACAATGCACAGGCAGGCACAAATAGAGTTATCGAGTCAAAGTCATAATATTTCATGCACAGAACCAGAAGAGAGAGGCTCTGATGCTCAAAGCTTGCCGTTAGCTGTTGAAAAGCCACAGCAGGTGATGGAAGGCTGCACCGCAAATGGCCTCTGGACCACAAATGTTTCATCACTCATTCATTTCGGAGTGTATGTATCGGACTTGGGAAGCTCCCGATTATTTGTTTCTGACACTGAAATCTCCAGACAAAACTCTTCAGATCTGCACTGCACACTTATTCCACAGCTTCCAGACACCATACAGTCACTGCTGTAGGGTTCGTCTGTTTGGGAGTTTCTTCCCTTAAAGGCGGTTCTGTTGCACTGTTTCCCATTTAAAATCTCTGAAAAGCATGTGCTTCACAGACTTTGCAAGAGGTTTGAATTTTCTACACTAGAATGAAATAATAATGAGCTACAAATGTTGAACATGGCAATATTCAAAAGCCTTCTGGAATTTTTCCTTCTCCGTTACCTTTTAAAAATGATGATGCACCTTCTCAAAGATACAAACTCTTAGCTAGTCTCAGCTGGCACTCCAGCTGCAGGGAAGGAGGATCCTTTAATCCTTTGTGGGGTATCCTTCACTTACTACTCCTTTCTCCTTTTTTTTTTTTTTTTTTGGAAAGATGGTCTTAAGATATCCATAAAACCAGCCAAAGAACACTTGTGGTTTAAAGCTATTAAATAAAGCGTCTTACAACGTTTCTGCTAGCAACTCAACCAGAATAAAGAGTGTTTTCAACAGATGCTTGACCAGCAACGGGCTTAACATAAACCCCACGCTGGTGCTTGGCGGGACACCAAGGGCTGCCAGCTCCCTGCCGTTACCCAAGCCCACCCCTCGCTCAGGTGGAAGATGAAGGGAAGCACAGGGGAGAGGAAGAGCAGAACGCGGTTGCCTACAGAGCTACCGGACAAGCACAGAAATTATGGTCTATCGGGGCGCCTTGCGCAAGCCACTTTTATCTAGAAGCTGAACTAACATTCCAGCCCAACAATAGCAAAAAAACCATTTGTTACCACACGGCGTTTTGCTACATATTAACCAGCAGTTGCTACGCAAGCGTAATGGAGTGCTGCAATTCTGAGATAGATGTTATTGAAAAAAAAAAAAAAAGTTGACTTATGGGAAATCAGCCTGAGGTGAGCGCTCGTGGGCTTGCCATGCCACTGGACGCGGTACATGCTTGGAAGTTATGCAAAGCGGGCCCTGCACTGGGAACAATGCAGGCATTCTCCTTGCTAAGCTAATTTTGCATTGAGGCAATGAGAGTCTTCATCTATGCAGCCCCTTAAAACATTTAATCAGATTTATTTACTAGGAAGAAATACCAGAGCAGAGCTTCCTATACCACTCAAGAGTTTTCCAACCTGAGATTTGCAAGCAAACCAGGTCACTAGATCGTGTGGAAAAACCAACCTGTTGTATTTTGATGACATGCAGCTTTCTTGGTCCCATGAAGAATACTGTCCTGGGCTCACCCAGACCCAGTCTGGAGCCAAGTGCTTTCACAAAACATGTGCAACAGTATTCACCAACAGCTGGTGGCATCTACTCTTACTTTAATGGGTATCACCAGAGGTTGCAGAAAAGGCCTGAGATACCTATAGGCTGTTTGGGGCCAAATATGTGTATGCACACTTTCTTTTACCCACAGGTATACATGCACACACCGGTACACATGCACACACACAAACGGCTCTACAGGCAGAACTTGGATTTTGTAGGATCCAAGGCAGAGAAGCTGACTCTTGTCACAGGGTTTGGGAATCAAGGACTTTGGGGTGCTGAAAACGAGCTCTCACTTCTGGGTCTCAACCTGCTTTAATATTATCCCTCCAGGATTTACACATCAACTTTCTGGGCATGCTACTTAAATGTCTGCGAAGTGCTTTGCAATGGTTTCTAAACGCTGCAGTGATGTGCACGGAAGAACTGCACAGAGAGATTTAAGCTAACAGTTGCATTATTACTGTATAACTACAGCCTATTTTTACATGCTCTATACTTGGTTTCTATGAACAGATGGTAAATGCTTAGTATTTGAGTGCTTTAATGAGCTTTATAACTCTTTTGCAATTTCATAAACAAGCATAAATAACACTTACATGAAGAAGAGTCACTCCTGAATTGGTTTTGTCTTCCTGTTTGGAAAAAAAAGAGAAAAAGAAAAGGCAAAAAAAAATATTTTAACGGAAAAAAATGGGTCTAGCAAGGTAAGTCAGACATGTTTCAATGTTATCATGCATCGCGTTTTCTGAATTTCACCAGTACGAACTTATATTTTGAAGAACATCAAGACACTGAACGTAGCACCAATGCCAAAACAGGAGATCATTTCTCACCCGTTTCACTCTATGTAAAACATCACAGAAAATGTTACTACATCCATCTCAAAAGCAAGGAAATTACACTGCAGCAGTGAAACCAAATGCAAACACCATGTGATCTGAAGCAAAAAAGGAAGAACTTTTAACTCCATTCCAGCTCACTGATAACCCGTGGCTCAACGTATGGGCAGCTCTCCCACCCCACCACCCTACAGCGGGGCAGCCCTGCTGTCTTTGGGCACAGTGCAATTGTTTTTCCACGCCAGCGCTCCAGCACCAACTGCCTTCAAACCCAGGCTGGGCAGACACGGCAGTGAAGGAGTTCTTCAAGGCCGCGGCCGTTCTGGGTGACAGAGAACCACAACAGGAAACCCAGTAACTGCTAAAATGCACGAGCCTTCCCAACAGCCCGTGGGTGTCAACAGCCACCCTCCCGCGGCTGCGTGCCACCCGCCTGCTGCCTCCCACCTACAGCTTGCTGCAGGACGTGGATGTGATCACCACCAACCTAGCTGTGGGTTTGGTGGATGCTCTTGGAGCTGGGTTTAGGGTAAGCACTGAGCGGCTTTTTGCTGGTGTCATTCCAGACACACTGGGAAAAAAAAGAGAGAGACTGTAGAAATACAGAAGATGCTGTAGGACACCAGCCCCAGTTTCAGAGTCACAGACTGGCAGCACCATAGCCCTTCCCATGGCAGTTTTTGGGGAAAAAAAAGGACAATGAAGAGTGTCAGTTTCACTTCATTCCTACCACACTGTCTTATATCAATATTAGCTACTCTGTAAGCAACCTAAAGAGTATTGCCTAGAGTTTACATGCCTTGGGATGATACTGAGCTAGCAGAAATCAATTAAATCCATGGCACTACAACAGCTGAGGATTCAAGTAGATGTGCACGTACGGAAGAAATACAACAAATATTAAATCACTGCATTTTCATCCTCACACTTTTCTTCCAAACGCTAAGGACCCAATCCTGCAAACAGCCCTGCAAGAGTGGTATTAGAATAAACTTGAGGTCTGCATATAGAGCACTGAAGAGGACTGGACTCAGGATTACTTTAAAAAACATAACCCTGAATCATTCTGGTCATATAAATTAAGTTAGTGATGAGAAGAATTCGAAGGCAGTAATCCTACTGGGTAATCTATTGAAAGCTGCACTTCTTAAATGATCTACAATTTATTAGTATCACCAATCAAATAAGCATTACTTGCAAAAGCCTTTAACTACCATGGCTTTCCCATCCATTTTTAAGAAACAAATCAGCATAAACTTTTCAGAGTCATTTGTCAGCATGATTAAAAGCCTATGTAGGGCACCACTACAGGGATAGTACTTACTGGTGGAACGGGCAACATTGCCCCACTGCCCACTGGGGAAAAGCAATGGGACACTGGAAAACCAAGGGGCAAAATTAAAACAATAAAAAGCTGCTGGTGAGTCTTGAGATGCGTTGATGAAAATCCTGGGAGCATCACTGCCCAGGAAACGCAGCAGCCTGCTAAAGGCTTATGCCCGAGAGTCTAACTTTGGAAACACCCAGCCCACAGGACTTGGCTAGAAGCCACTAAGATGTAGCTCACTCTTGGTTAAGCAGAGTATCGATTTAAGGAAAACTCATTGGAATATTTGCAACGATTACCTGTAAGACAAGATCCCCACCAAAGCTTTACAAACAGCACGGTGCTCAGGCAGGGAAGGTTTCCCACGCACCATACAGCAAGAGTAAGCCAATCTACAGTCTCTTCATATTTTTCCAGGGCAATGTTGCACCTCTTTTCATACAGCATTTCACACAGACTGAAGCATCCTGCCGTGACCCCAACATTGCACCTCTAACATTTAAGAAACATCCAGGCAACCCACCCAAAAGCTACAAATTAGCAAGCACCAACAAAGAGCACTATGCCAAATTTTGCTCCTTGTTCCAGCAAGTAAAATAAAATTAAAATTGGTAGCATTTGAAGCATTCCAAATTTCTACTGGATTCCAGACCAAGATCCCTAAACAAACAAACAACAAACCCCAGGATTTGGATCTAGCACCCCCAAGCACGCAACGACCTTCTCAGTACCTCCAAATATCACAGTGCCATCCGCAATCTCCCGCCTACTGCAAAATATGCCAGAAAATAACCCTAATGCCGCATGGTAAAAGCAGGTTAATAAATGACAGCAAGAAGCAGCCTTTCCTCCCTCGGCCCACCCGCAGGCCGGGGGTCCGTGTCCCGTCCCACCCGCGGGGCAGCCCGGGACCCGGGCAGAGGGAAAGGTGTCTGTCTGTCGCCCTCCAGTGGGTGCAGCCTCCCAGCAGCCCAAACCCTGGGAGAAGTGGGAAAGGGAAGGAGCAGAGGTGAGACGCAAGCAAATAAAGAGGAGAGGGGTGGGAAAAAATATGCAAAGCAGAGAAGAGACAGTTGAAGAGGAAACACAAAGATGCTATCTTGTGAAAGTGCCAAAAATAAAGTTTCCAGTGTCAGTCTAACCAGGGCAACAAAGACATCCTCCTGCCATGCTCGTGCTTCAGCCTTGACTTATTCCAGGCGAGGGACACCGTCATGCCGCTGGCTGCCTCAACTGTTCGCACATTTTGCTTTAAAAAACCCCAACAACCGTCAGGGGAATCTTTCCATAATACTCAAGCGAAGGTGGGCAATGCCAAAAGGCAGCCAGCTCCCCCAAATTCAGACCCAGAGAGTAAACACCCGGCTGTCAGAAACCATCAGGGTTTTCACCAAAGACTCTCCCCTCCAAATACCACAGCAGCAGGTTTTAATGGGCTGATTTACCCTCACACCCAAAGCCATAAAATCTAAACTGGTAACAACTGTCATCCGAGCCCCGAATGACACAGCCGGTGACATGTCCCCCAATCAGGGCTGCCTCACTTTTTTTGCTAGTCCAAAACTTGAAACATTTTGACATGCAAGCAATAAA
>NW_010103206.1:0-956 GCF_000699245.1 Pterocles gutturalis | reverse complement strand
ACTTTGAAAATTTTTGTTGGCAAAAAAAAAAAAAAAAAAAAAAAAAAAAAAAAAGCAGTTACCAAAATAGCACTATCAACGTAACCAGCTCCTCTCGGCACATTTTCTTAATGCCTTTCCCAATACGGTTAAAAAAATGGGAACTAACCAAAAACCTCCATCTTTACACCTTGGCACCAGCCATGCTGGAATACGTGTGGGGTTGTATTTCTTCGTGTTTATTTGGATCCTCTCCCACTACTTTTTTTTTTTCATCAGTGCCTTCCTTTAAGCATAGCTCTTATTAAACAGCAGAAATCAGCTTTCACACTAAATACAAAGTTTTGCCACTCTCTGAGCTGCCTAAAGAAAACACAGCTTGCCTTCTGTACCATAAATAACACATTCTCGGCACATTTCTTCGCCCGTGTGAAATAAATTCTCCCATGTTCTTATATGGAAACCTTGCAAGTCTTCCCACATGCCGCCTGTTACAATATCAAGCGGAGATGGGCATTCATGATCTTAAAGCCAGGGGGTGAATCCTGGATCCAAGTTACACTGAGATGAACCCACAATTACCACCCCTCCGCACCAAGCTGAGCTCCGTAACCTGCCCTGGGCAGTCCCTGCGTTTTTCTTCCAAACCTCAATCACAACTTTGATTTCAGCATGCCAAGGATCACCAAAATAAAAAGGAAAACGAGGGGGGAAAAAAAAGAAAGCAGCAGCCAGCGGTCAGCAGGTGGGCCCTTTAGCATCAGATGTAGCATCGCCTGTACCAGCCTCTGCGCTGGAGGTTAGCGCACGGCAGCCGGAAAAAATCCAGCGGGGAGGGCTGGGAAGGGGAGAGAAAAAGGGGCAAAAAGAGCCGGGGAGAGCAGCGTGCTCCGCGGATGTGCTGGGGGGCCACCAGGCAGTGGGTAATTGCTGCGAATTGTTATCGCGAAAAAAAAAAAGTTAACGCAAGGTGTGTG
>NW_010103205.1:0-87102 GCF_000699245.1 Pterocles gutturalis | reverse complement strand
CTCTTTCCTTAGGCTGGCAATCATAAGCAACTACTTGGAAGCCAAGTTCCTGGCATCCATGAGCATCATGTGGATGCAGAGGCAGTGAGCCATACGTAACTGATAATTCAGTGGTGGCCATGCTGGTAAGGGTCTTAATAACTCAGCAGAATACAGGCAGAATTTTTCAATGACTTGCCTGTGTGCTTCAGGCTTTGTGTTTTGTTTCTGTAACTTGAACCATTATTCCCTCATGCTATGGGCAGAATCTACATCACTGAGCTGCTGTATCACTTCTTGTTTTGTTTCTTCATTGCTTCTCTAGTGGAGCTTCCCAAAGCCTGGGATGATGTAGCACATGACAATCGATGTTCACAGGTAGTCCTGGGCTGAGGGAGCAAAGCTTGCATGGATTTGCTTGCCAGAAAGAACTAGGAGAATCATGGAAGCAGTAGTTAAGGCAAAATTTAACATCATGGACAGGTAGGCCGTTGGTCTGGATTGAGACAGGGAACAGCATGATTAGAAGATTGGAAATAAAAAATAGGAATGAAAAAAAGGGGTGAACAGCAACTACAAATGGAGCCCCACAAGAAGCTTTGCTACATCTGTTCATCTCTTTCATAAATGCTCCACAAAATGGGAAGAGGGGTGAGGTAAAAGAGTTTTCTGTTGATGCTAAGTCATTCAAGGGGAGGAGAAGTAATTGCAGAAAGTTCTTTCTGGTGAAATGGGAGAATAAAAATCACTTCAAAGCAGAAAACAATTATATTTTTTAATGAACAGTGTAGGGCTCTAAACTAGATCTTACTGTGAGACTACTGAACTTACTGTAGGTTCTTCCATGAAAACATCAGTTCAATTCTCAGTAGTCATAAAAAAGGCAAATAAGATTACAGGGATTATTAGGAAAGGAATGGAGGAAAAAACAACACAAAAACTTAATAAGCCATTATTTAAATCCTTGGTTCATCTTTAGGTGTTGGCATCTGTGAAAGACTGCAGAATAGCTAGAAAATATTTTAGACCTGGGCCACAGTGCTTCTGGAAGGCATGAAACAGCCTGTTTAGAAGGAAAGAATAACTAACCTGATGTTCTTCAGGTATGATAAAATCATGACAGGTACAGGGAAGTTGACCTCAGAACGATAATTCACTCTCTGTCATGATACAGTGAGAGGCAGTAGCCCCAGTGTAATCTCTCAGATTGCAATGATCCCCTTAATGATCCCCCTAATCTTGTCTTCCCTCGTGATCTGTGTCTCCCCCAGACCTCCATTCACTCTGTTTCTTCTCTTCTTTTTAACCAGGTCCTGGAGACTTCATGGAAGACTCCATGCACTCCAGTTTAGCAAGTCTGGAAGCCCAGCAGATGATGACAAATGCACAGCCTCTGTGTATATCTGACAACATAAATAAAATGAATCTTTCTCTTTAGTATAACTTTGCTTCCTCAAGGTGCAGGAATAACCATGCTATAACTCATCAGAACACCAGGAATTAACCCCTCACCCCCAAAATACAGTGGTATAACTGGTATAAAAACTGTAGATTAAAGGGAACGGAGAGAGAATCCAACCTCAGACAGCAACACAGCTATGGTAAAAAGTAATCAAGGAAATTCTGCTAATATCAGCCATACAACACAACAACAACAGAAAACATATCCGATCATTTCTCTAAAGCAGATCTAATAGAAGGTGCCAGGAATCCAGAAAGATCTCTTCCACATTAAGAATAAACTCAGAAAAACAATTTGACATCTTGCTTACAGAAAGACTCGCACTCCATTACAGGCTATTTAATTCAGTAAAGGAATTGCTAAACGCAATTACCCAGCCTGTGTTTTGCAGCAGGTCAGACCATTATGATGATTATAAATAATTATAATAGCTTATTTTGATAAGAAAGGTCTCTTAGAGCTCAGAATCATTGAGATTGAATGCTACTTTATAACAGAAGAAAATTCTCTAAAATAGAAAAAGACTTAAGAGAAGTGACTCGCATACGGATACAGAAAGCAGGATCAGTATCTTAAGTACAAAGGACACCTTAGAAAGGCAGACATAGGCTACAAAAGTTGTTCTGAGTTGGTTTGTTGTTTGTTGATTTTTCTTCTACAGAAAGCCATTTTCAAACGAAAGAGAAGTTGTTAACCAGAAGTTTTGGCACTTTAGGCTAGTCTGCATTTTGCTGTTGTCTACAAAGAGCAAAAAAGCAACCCAAGCTTAGCAGTCCTTTCCAAAAGGCATCCGTTACTTTTCTGTGCATTACCACTGCTAAATCAGCAGGTCTTGTCTGCCATTTCAGCTGTTTGCATTATAGTGATTTGAAATTGTCAGAGAAAATATTCAGGAAATGCTGGAATAATTAAAAATAAATTCACAACTAATTCAGTATCTCTGAAGCAAATTAAATTTAAGAGATGAACACATTTTGCAGTAAATGTAAAAGGCAAACTTCAGGCTTTCATCTCTCAACAACTAGTAGTTTTATTTCCTCATGCATTTGGCATTATAAATAAAAAAGTTCTTATGACTGAGAATTTTAAGAGGAAAAAAACCCCAGAAATTAACTACAAAATGTGACACTACTGCTGCAGTTTTTAGTAAGCACTGTTGTGAAATAACTTTCTAGCAATAATAATTTTGGTGATGTGAACAGTCGCTAAAAGTAGTGGTCAGTAACAGAGATGAGCTCATGGCCGATATCCAGCATGTAAAAAGACATGAACTATCTTTACTGTGTATAAATATCTGATGGGAAGCAGTGAAGAAGAAGGACCCAGACTCTTCTCAGTAGTGCCCAACAAAAGTACAAGAAGCAGTGGGCAGAAACTGAAATGCGGGCAATTCCATTTGAACATTAAAAAAAATAATTCACATTAAAAAAAAAAATTATCTTTAATTAAACGGGTGTTTGTCATTTAACAGAGGGGTTGATTAGTAACACCTATCAATTTAACCATAGAAAGCATATTAAGAATATATAGGTGAATTAGGCAGCTAAGAGAATATAGGTTTTTCAGAGATATTGGTACCTAATATTCAAGCTTAATGCTCAATCAATGCAAAAATGGAAATGCATTTTAACTTCTATTTCTTCAATATGATTTTCTCCCATTTGGAGATTCACAAGTGGAAAAATAAACCAGAAGATGTAATTCTGGATTAATTTCCTACTAGCACATTACACCTTGAAGCTAGAATTGAGTCCTGCTGGACTGAATGTTTTTCAGCTGAGACAGTTACATGTCGTATACACTGGTTGCCAGTTTAGGCGGTTTATCTCAGATTTTAAAAACAACAGGAATCTGTAAAATACATGGAAAAATATAATTAATCTGCTAAAGAAAAGGTAATCTAGAAATTATAACTTTAGATGTAACTTTTCAGTCAGCTCTCCTACATACCCATTCCCGTTAATGGCACTGTAGAGCAAGGCTGGAGAGACTGGAAACGAAATCCAGGCCTTCCAGTCTTTGTACATCAGCTTTAAGGAGTCTGAACCTGTTATTAGGAACCTCTTAGTGCTCTGCCTATTTAACTAGAAGAGATTTTAAATGGGAAATTTGTTTTCAACTGAATTATAGCAGGGCTTAATTCATAATATTAATTTACATTTTTTGCCATACATAAGCTGTATACGGAGGTTAAAAGCCCATGACTTCATGGAAACACCAGAGAGGGTGATGTTTATGTATTCAAAAAGTAGAACTCAAAAGAAAGAGTTTCTTTTAAACAATCAAGATCGTTGTGTTTTACACTAATGCGTAACTAATGTGCTGCAGTTCTTCAGTTCATCAAGTGTGTATTCAAGTCATATACAAGTCTCTGCACTGAGGAAATGTGTACGCTTCCGCTTATATTAACAGACAATTCTAATATCATACTTTCATACGGTTTGATCCAAGAACACTGAAATCAGTGAGTCTTTCTGTTGACTTACCGGGGTTTGGATCAGACACATACAGCACTTTCGTATGAAGTTAGCCCTTCACCAAATGAGAAAAATGTGACTGCTCTGGTTTTTCTGAGCATACCCAGTCTGCTTCGAAAAATGTGAAGATAAGAATAATTTTCATGTAAGGCATGCAAAATCTTCCATATGTTTTTATCTTCTGTGCCCTTTTATTCAGCTGCTCTTACCATTTTATATTTGTTGGGTGAGAGATGGATTTATCACTCTCATCACTCACAAATTGTGATTTGTTGGCCAGACTGCCTCTGAGAAATACTGCAGGGATGCGAGTAGAAACAATCTTGCAAGGGGTTAATGCTGTAATCTTTTTCTAGCCTGTTTATAATCCCAACAGTAGGCCAGTAACAGAAGAGGGTGGATCTAAAAGAGTACCGGAGGGGACGTGTGTGTGTGTGGATGGGCTTGCATACGTGTGAGTGTGGATGTGCACGCACGCTTTGCTTCCCTGGACTGCCCTGTGTGCCACGGGAACAAACCTTCTCCAGCCTGAACAGGACTCTGCCGGCTGTTCCTGACGGAGAGTTAGAAGAGGTTCCTTGCACAACTGCCTCTCTGGTATTTCTCCTGAAGATTTTATTCAGAAATGTATTTGTTTACTGAAGGAATGGGCAGATAGTCACAAACCCACCCTCTCCTTCATCAAAGCTAACCTGTGGGTACTGAAGAATGGAAATAGCTGATGCTAGCTTCCTCGGAAACGGTACCAATATTACTGCTTTCCTGTGTGATATCATCTTGGAAAATGACACTTTTTTCTGTGTGGATGATCCACCTTATCCTTCTAAAGGTATGTATAGAAAAATAGATTTTTTTCAGGCAGTTTTAGTTCTAGCTGGAAGTAGAGATACTATGGAAAGAAACAGCTGCACAAGGCTTTTTCTGTGAGGGAGTGCAAAATCAACTGCTTGCTGTAAGTTAGGATGAGAAAGAGGCAGAAAAAAAATCAGTATGTGCTGGTTAGCCAAGTTAAAATTTCAACTAGAACAAAATTTGGATATAATGGTAAACTAAACTGATAGCACTACTGGGCACAAAATGTAAACAGCTCTGCTAAGGACTTGGAGAAACATGATTTTTGCTCTTCGAGCAATTCAGTAACAATGGAGTTATCTGATCTGATACTGTGTATGAGAGTGATTAAATATGAAATTATAGCACTCTGAGGCTGAAAAAATAATTCATGTATTAAAATATTTTTGATTGCTGTATGGTTTCTTATTTCAGCATAAAAGAAGAACTCCTGTGGTGAGTCAGTGGTGCACACTAAGTAGCATGAGCAGAACGTGCTCTTAAGAAGTTGCATTTGGCTCTCCAAATGGACATTGTATCGCATTTATTGTATTTTAATATTATGCAGTTCACTTAGATCAGAATAAGTTTAAGAATTTCAGAACTTCCACTGATTTTGTATTGGTGTAAAGACATAAACCTCAGTAAAACTGAATACAGAAAGGTTTTGGAAAGGCTTTACATTTTGATTAAAGGATGAAACATACTAGTCTATGAGCTGTATATTCCATAACTGTTTTTTTCCTTGTGACAATTTTCAGATTTGCATCAGATAATTCGGATTCTACTGTACTGTTTGATATTTCTGCTCAGCGTTTTGGGGAACATTCTGGTAATTACAGTGCTGATAAGAAACAAGCATATGAGAACAGTCACCAATACCTTTCTGCTGTCACTAGCAGTCAGCGACCTGATGCTCTGCCTTTTCTGCATGCCATTCACCCTCATTCCCAACCTGCTGAAAGATTTTATTTTTGGTAGCGCTGTTTGCAAAACTGCCACTTATTTCATGGGTAAGTCCTGAAAGTTTATACTTATTTTGAAGACTGACTGATGAGATAGGGGAGAAGGTTATTAAAGATCAGTAAAAAACTGTTTCCACCTGCCATTGAACAGTTACCAAAATTAGGAAGAAACAACTTTGTACCGCAGATCTTCATGGTTCTGGTTTCCTCAGTCTGATCCAGCCAAACACAGAGGCACCACCTAATTTTAATGACCCGCAGAAGTGTTTTGCTGGATCAGGTTAAGTGAGAAGAACGTGGCATGGCCAAGCTTTAATGAGGAACTCGGCACGTGTGCTTGCTTACCCATCACTGACAGAGTTACCAGCAGCGCTCAGATCACCCCTCAGAAATTACAGGGTTGTACAGTCCTCTCTAAGGGTGGGTTTTGCTCACAGATTTTTGGTAGCAGTGATACATGAAAAAAATAGGCCAAAGTGTAATCTGAGGAACTGTATGCTAGGGCAAGCACTTTTTTGAGACCAGACCTGGTGCGACCACAGCTCACCAGAAACTACAAAATACACATACAGGTTTTAGAGGCTGACTTTAAGAAACACCACTTTTATATGCCCTGCCGTACCCCCTGGGTTGTGGAGCTGAGAGCCAGGAGTTTCAAAATGCCTGCATTAGGTATGTCTGTGCAACCAATTTTGTCTCACTTCCAATACTTTCTGTGCATTTGCTTGTTTCTTGAAAAAAAAAGAAAGGAGAACATTATGCAAAATTTTTGCTACCTTGAGAGGCCCTCTGTTAACGACAGAAACTGTAGGTCCCCTTTCAACCCGTGCCCTTGAGAGCTTTGATGTAATGTGAAAGTACACACCTAAAGCGTGCGAATGGGAAATCAACATCTTTTTGTAGATAAAACCAATGAAACTAAAGGCCATGTTTAAACAGAAATAATGAATTGCTGCCATAAATACCATAAAAAAATTACTGAAGCATTGTCATTTTTCTTATTTCACACTGTATAAATTACTTTATTAAAAAAATCCAGTGAAATATTTTGGAACATGAAGTTTTTCATTATGAAGGTGTTTTATTTTAAGAATCAAAATGTGGATATTTCCCATTAGCAATTCAGGTTCATAGAGCCTTCTATTGACAAATAGACACTGACATCTATTGTATCACCCGCGGTCTTAACCTCTCATCTTAAGATGTAGGAAGACTTATTTTAAATTACAGATAATTTGTGTAAAGCAAGCTGTAAAGATATTGGCATCTTATATTTTGACCCACATTAAAAAATTCATAAAGACTATTAAGTGAAAGAAAACTTCATTATAACGTTAAGAAGAAATATTTATAATCCTGAAATGATAAACTGGGGCACCTCAGTGACAGAATTACAGAACACTGAGTTATATTTTATAATATATGAACAGGAGAAATTAAGCGCACTTGAAGGATGAAGATTCTGTTTCATTACTTAATTTCTCCTGCTTTGTAACTCCATTAGCATCTAATTTTAAAAGTGATAACACAATTAATTCTCTTGAATGAGAAAATCAGATTGCCAGTCAAGCAGGGCACTTATAAAAATTAAAACAATAGAAGAGGGACTGTGAACTTCTGTGTTAAAAGTGTAATTAGCAGCGTAATCCCACCAATTTCAAATACTTGTTTGAATTTCCGTGCAATTACTCAAGGGTGTAAACCACAGTAGCAAAGAGAAGAATTGGGCGGAGAAGTATCTTCTTTCCCTGTTATCAGAATTTTGTGGTTTGACAGAAAGAATCTCTTCTCTTGGATTTCTGGAGCTGGAAAAGCACAAAGCACCAACATCAGTCTGGAGACTTAGACCTGTTGCCCACACACTCTTTGCTGACTTAATCAGTATGATATTTAGCTTATAAATAGTTTGCTATATTTTTACGTTTATATACACGTACAGAAAGTTAGCAAGACTGTTTGAAAAATACAAACATTTTAAGCAAGAGAATAACCTTTTTCTTTATTTTATATATATAGGTGTCTCTGTAAGTGTATCTACATTCAACCTGGTTGCCATATCTCTGGAGAGATACAGTGCTATTTGCAAACCTCTGCAGTCCAGGGTCTGGCAGACAAAATCTCATGCCTTGAAAGTGATTGCTGCTACCTGGTGTGTTTCCTTTACTATCATGTCACCATACCCAATCTACAGCAAACTGGTACCTTTTACCAAGTATAACAACACCACTGCAAACATGTGTCGGCTCCTTTGGCCAAGTGATGTCATTCAGCAGTCTTGGTAAGACATAACTGACTGTTAGCAAATGCATAATTATCTGGTGGAAAATAGGATTTCATGGTAGCATTAAGCCTATTGAAAATCAAGTATTAACCTTCAGCAAACATTTACACTTCTATCATGCTTATTTGAGAAGTAAAAAAAAAAAAAATTTAAGTTGCTTACATTTTGACACTTGTATGACTTTTCCCTTGTCAGAGGAATGATACTCAACATGGAAATGATTCTCACACTATGGTCTGCTAAGCCCCTACTGCCGCTGTAAAGAAAGCATCTGTCACTATTCAAGGAGGAATACTGCTTTCACTCATTTATATGTAAACTTAAATATTTTCAGAGAAAACCTTGATTAATCTTTGAAAAACCTGGACACATGCAAGTGTAAATCTGTGTGCAGAATATGAAAACTTGCAGAGATTGCAGATGCCCTTCCTGAGAACTGAACCCTTTTGGTGGTCATTTACAGAGAATAGGGGCAGAGAAATGAGGGGAGAGACAGAGCTCCAAGTCCTACCTGTCCAGGCAGAGTAAGTAAATAGTAGTGCTATCAAGCAGCAATATTATTTAGACATTGTGTCCTTGCACAATGACTGACCACTGAGAAGATGTAAGAATTTTTTGGCTACTGAAGGTCAGTTGGAACTGGGAATAAGATCAAAGTATGCACCAGTATGGTGTATCCACAAATACAGTGAATTTGTATCCATGCTTTCGGTAGTCTCGGGTATTTGCCTTTGCAGTACAAGTACAGATGAGGAGGGAGGTGGCAGGGTGAAATTCTCTTCTCCGTGGTATCGTCGCAGATTCCCAGGTGTGTTAGTGAGTTTGCACCGAAGTCCCAGGGAGCAGCAGGGATGTAGGCTCGTGAATGCCTTTAGACAGAAAGATTTCCCCAACTTTTAATCCCATTAGGGAAGCTGCCTAGGAGAGTAGCACATGTGCCACCAAGTAAAAGATGCATCCTTTAGTGAAAGAGTTGCTGGCCCTGGGATGCCTCCCCAGGGCCTCTGCATGTCCCCAGGGATGACAGCCCAGGTCGTGGCCACTCCGTCCCTGACCGTTAGTGCCACAACCCTTGGCGAGTCAGTTCTCACTGAAGGAGTGACTGCCAGTACCAGGGGCTCCTTTGAGAAACAGCAGCTGCTCATTTGGCTTCTTCAAGGCAATTTTTGCATCATTCAAAGCTACAGGGCATCCAATACTTATCTAGTTACACCAAAGAGCTGCACTTCATGGGCAGAGAGACCTTCTGCCCCTCTCACAGGAGTACCCACCTCCTCTGGGCCTGCGGAGGTTGGGTAACGGATGTTTTGCAGCCGCATTAGCCTTGCTGCTGCTGTACTTTTCTGGGTGAAGAAGGAGGAGAAGAGATGCAAAGCTTCTAGTTTCCAGAGCTGTCAAAATGATGCTTCATATCAGCATAAAAAAATTTCAGCAAAATCTTGAAACCCTCCCTCCCCACATCCCTCAAATTCTCATCTGGAGAAAAAGGAGTTTTTCTGTGTTTGTGCTGTTCCCTTGTCACAGTTTGTCTTTTGATTCTTTAGGTACACTTTCTTGCTACTCATACTCTTTCTTATACCTGGGATTATAATGATGATTGCATATGGCCTCATTTCCTTGGAACTCTACAGAGGAATAAAATTTGACGCCAGCCACAGAAAATCTTCACGAGGTAACAAGACATTTACTTTTGGTTTTTAAATTAGAGTTGAAGATCATAAAATCATAGAATGGTTTGGGTTGGAAGGGACCTTAAAGACCATCTAGTTCCAGCCCCCTGCCATGGGCAGGGACACCCTCCACTAGCCCAGGTTGCTCAAAGCCTCATCCAGCCTGGCCTTGAACACCTCCAGGGATGGGGCATCCACAACTTCTCTGGGCAACCTGTGCCAGTGCCTCACCACCCTCACAGGAAAAAATTTAGTCCTAATATCTAATCTAAATCTACGCACTTTCAGCTTAAAACCTCTACCCCTCATCCTATCACTACACTCCTTGATCAAGAGTGTTTCCCCATCTCTCCTGTAGCCCCCTTTAGGCACGCTAAGGCCGCTATAAGGTCCCCCTGAAGCCTTCTCTTCTCCAGGCTGAACAACCCCAGCTCTCTCAGCCTGTCCTCATAGGGGAGGTGCTCCACTCTCTGACCATCTTTGTGGCCCTCTTCTGGATGCACTCTAACAGGTCCGTGTCTTTCCTGTGCTGAGGACTCCAGAGCTGGAATCAGATACGAGCAGTCATCTTGAGGCTACTAAAAGCAAAATTTTCTATTTGCAAAAACAATCACTGTAGTCAGTTATGGTCGTGAACCTGACAGGTCCATTTGTTGATTGAAGTGACTCCATTATTCATGAGCAAAGAATTCCTCACCTACGGCTTGTTTGCAAAGACTCTGGGCAGGTTATGTTAAATTTCTAATTTGCTTATTACAGAAATATCAAAATTTTTTTTTGCCTATAGGTGAGGACCATTTCTGTAAATAAACACCACAATTTTGAAAATTACCTTCAGTAAATACTTGAGCAAACCGTGTTCTTACATCTTTTGCATCAATTTATATAGAGTTGAGATGTGAGAATATTGGGAGAGAGCAGATGCAGAGCAGCTGATACACAACTAACTCAATTAGGACAACGTTTTCTTTGCAGCAGTTGTTCAGCCAAGAACTTTGTTATTTATTTAGACTTAGACTCCTTACTTTGTTTTGTATTTTAACTCACTGTTCAGAGATATTTTGCCAACTATTTAAGTACTAATTTATACGCACAGAAAGAAAAATAAGTACCTGCAGCACCAAGTATGAGGATGGAGATGGATGCTACCTCAACAAAAACAAAAGAAAAAGGAAAATGCCATTGCAACAGCTCTCTGCTACCAGCCATAGCAAAATAAACAGGGTGAGAAGCAGCAGCTCTTCTGCCAACTTAATGGCCAAGAAACTCGTCATCCGCATGTTGATGGTGATAGTGATTTTGTTTTTCCTTTGCTGGACTCCCATCTTCAGTGTCAATGCCTGGCGTGCATTTGACACCACTTCGGCAGACCAGCGTCTCTCGGGAGCTCCCATCTCCTTTATCCACTTGTTGTCCTACACTTCTGCCTGCGTGAACCCTATCATATACTGTTTTATGAACAAACGTTTCCGCATGGGTTTTCTAGCCACTTTTGCCTGCTGTGCTAAGCAAAAGCCCCCTGCAATACGGGGAGAGGTTGGTGATGAAGAGGAGGGGAAGACCACAGGGGCTTCACTCTCCAAATGTTCTTACACGCACATGAATGCATCTGCACCCCCCTGAGCTGTGCCAGAAGAGGCGATGAATGGCCTACAGAAATCCAAATATTTATCATTTGGTCTCAGAAAGTGACTGTGGCACCAGCTGAACACGATTTACTTCTGAGATATTGAAACACTTCAGCTGACAGTAAACGCAGTCTGAATTGTATGGGAAATGGATGCTCGCACTATCCGAGCTTTATATCACTTTCCCTTGAAAAGTACAAAGGAGAAAGAGGGCTCTTTGAAGATAATGGACTTTATAAAAAGCTTTAAAAGATGCTCTCTTTGTCACAAATTCTCCTGTAAAAATTGGTGTCCTTTACATCAACAGTTTAGCTCAGATTTCAGCTGCAGTTCTCAGTATCTCTTAAAATTTCCAAGACACTAATAGACTTTCCTCAAACATGAATACTTGTATTGCAGTCTTCACTTTAATATCTATGCCTCATAATCAAAAATTTTCAGTTACATTCGTAGTATTTTTTCACATTATTTTTGCTGAGCTAATACATGTTGAGATCATTTTGGTGTCATGCTCAATTAAAAAATAATTTTGGGGTGGGGAGAATGGTCGTGTCTGTGTCAAAATAATGCTTTTAAGTAAAATATTTTCTTTTTATTTTTTTAACAAAATTAAAATAAATATTGGCAACTTAGTGGATGGAACACATTCTTCATTTAGGCAATAACATAAGTTAACATAATTTCATGTGCTTCTGGCTTAAATAAAACCCATAGAACAAGCACAAAGAAGTGGCTTTCTTCTGTGCAGGTGCAAGCACCCATGAGTGCAAGTGGCAGGGTCTTCGGTGAGCCCCAAAATCTCACGTGGAAATTGTCACACTGGGAAGCACAGGGATAAATGCTTGGGATAAAGGCAAAGAGGTGATTTTGCAAAAGACAGAGGCATGTGCTTCTGGCTTAAATAAAACCCATAGAACAAGCACAAAGAAGTGGCTTTCTTCTGTGCAGGTGCAAGCACCCATGAGTGCAAGTGGCAGGGTCTTCGGTGAGCCCCAAAATCTCACGTGGAAATTGTCACACTGGGAAGCACAGGGATAAATGCTTGGGATAAAGGCAAAGAGGTGATTTTACAAAAGACAGAGGACTGAATCATAAAGGTTGGAAAAGACCTCAAGGACATAGGACGATGGCCACGGTAGTAATACATTTCACAAATATATTCACAGTCACTCCCAGTGTGGCACTGCCTACATGAAAATAGAAGCCATTGGATGTAGAAGGGCAGAAACAGCAGACAAAATGAGCAAATGGTGAAAGAATTTGCCAGAAAACATAGTTTTTCTAGACTTTGGAACAATTATTTTCTCTAGATACAGGTATTTGTAAACAGACTCAGCACAGAAGAAAAACCTTTGGATGATGTAACTACTGGTGGTTTATTGAGCAAGGAATTCAGGCTCTTTCCTGTGCAGTGCACGGGTGAGTGTGGATGTTCAGGTTGTGCTCTTTGCTCTCTGGAGCTCGGCAGGAGAAGTTATATAAGTTATTTTGTTTTGTGAAAATATCCTGTTGGAGATGCTTCTATCTTCTAGCTGAGCCAATATAATTTAAAAACTTGTTATTAGACAGAGATTAAATTTGAGCACAGCATGGAATGTAGATGTGGATATTAAATATAGCCACTCTCAAGGTTTTTAATCAGGAAAATCTGATCTCTTTACAGAATGATTTTAAATTGGAAATATAGTTTAGTTCCAGGCACCCACATCCATGTTCTGCATTCAGTTATTGCCTGAAATGGTTTACCCATACAATGTAGCACATAACTTTGGCTGTTATTTTTTTTGCATCCAGCTTGTCCACAGACAGGAAATTAAAAAAAAAAAAATCTAAACACTATTTATGCACAATCCATAGAAACAATGTTTTGCCTGCCACATTAATAAAGCAGCACTGTTCCTCATAAAGTAGCACTGTTCCTGCAACGGTGCTGAGACTACTGACATCGATCTGACCTTTTGCAAATACCCACTGAATTAAATTATGGGATTTAATTCGTAACAGTGAAATGAAAATTTTACTTCACTTAAGGATGCAGGATGAGACCCTCTTACAAACTTGGCCTATGTGTTGAACCTGAAGGAACAAACAACTACTTTTGGATATATGCAGAACAGTGAGAGCAGAAAAAATACTTGTGAAGTATTTTATACCATTTGAAAGTCTGCCTTTATTATAGGACATGGTATAAAAATTGTTGGTTTTGTAAAATAATAAATCACATTTTCATAGTACACTGGATGTGAATATTGCTGACTACGCGCTGTACAGCGAGACAGCCTCCTTCACAGCTCTGTATGCACCTTAAATGCAAATCCCTTTTTGTAGATGTAGATTCTCCAGTACCTTTAGAGCCGACATAGCAGTATGTGCACAGTTCACCTGCTCCCACTGATTTAGTCCAAGGATAGTGGCTTCAGATGAAAGGCAACCGCTATTTTCTACAATGCCATAATCAGATCACAGGCCCCCCGTGGCCTCCAGTACCTGTGTCTGAAAGGAGCAGAGTCTCTGATTGATTCTCCACTCGTGACTACCAGGGAGCACAATTTGGAGGTGATGAAGTGAGGGACGCAGGAGAAGGAGATCCTGATGGAGTGGCGGTTAGAATCAAGGAAGGGTTAGAAATGTGCCAGAACAGACACATTTCCTTTTGTCCAAGGCTTGTCTGTGCATCTGTCACTCTTCCCTTACATTGCACCCTACACACCTTTTTTCTTTTTAAACCAACACATTAACTCTTTGTCCAAGCTCCCAAAGTCACGAGCCTTAAGCGAAATTCCAGCAAGGAGTAGGAATTAAGTTTTTAAAATTCAGTATTGCAATCCAGTCATCTTGTCTTCTTCTGCCCTGGTCTCCTATCACAGGAAATTTCAGCCTTTCCGCAACCTGAATGCATCTGAATGCCATTTTCCCTGATGTGTGCATTGCAGAAGTCATTCCTGGCTCCAAATATTGCCCTTTCATTGCTAAAGAGTTGTGGAATTGTCCCAGCACCTGTAATTCAGGTACTGCTGTTAGTAGAAATGTACCGTCAACAATGAGCAGAGGTGGAATAAACATACCAAAACCAAAGAGCCCATGAAGTCTCCTTATTTTATCATTAGTTTATAGGGGCTTGGGGGAGAAATCCTATCAAAAAGGTCTATGTCTACAATGGGCAGTACCTAAAGGCAAACTGTTTCCCACATGTAGCAGACAAATGGCAAAACAATAAATTTCAGATACATAATGCCAACAGACCTCTGGAGTCTTTCTCTTCTTCCCCCTTCTTCCCTGATTCTCAGGTCTTTTTCTCCCTTTGTCTTTCTCTTATCCCTTTCAGCTGCATGTCACCATCTTTTTTCTTCTGTACCCCTCCCATTTTCTAGGTTACTTTCCCCCCACCAATTGCTAGATTTTTTTTTCCTCTTTGACAGGTTTATTTTTCTTCCCAGATTTACTTTCCCAGAAAGCACTCTCATCTTCACTTCCCCCCCATCACCTCAGGTTGACAGACTCCTGAAACACATTGCTCCAACAATCCTGCCCACAACCCAACAGTTCTGCAATCGCCTCTTACAACCTTACAACGGAGTTCACACATTGTCTCTCTTGAACGCTGGCTCCTGGCATGCTCAAACATCAGTATATACTAGTCCATAAACCAAAACCATAGCGCTAAACAACATCCAAGTCCTCTTTTGCTACTTCTGTCATTAGTACTAGCAACCTCTATTATTAGGGCACACTTTAAGACAGATGCCTAAAATACTGCTCAATACAGCACTTTGGGGCGGGGGGTGGGTGGTCAAATTAAGGATGTATTTCACAGTTGCCAAGGCAAAATACAGATGCTCTGAACGAAAAGCAGCATGTGGATTTGAACTGCAGCTACCAAAGGTTTACACCCCACCTTACACAAATCATGGCCTCTTTTACAAAGTGGTCAAGGCCTTCTTGGTGAGGTGATGAGGCTGCCTGGGGTCCTGCCTGCTCCTCCATCCCCTCCTGCTCCTCCTGCGTCCGAGCTCGGGGATGGTGCAATCTGCGTTCACACACTGTGGCTCATCACAACAGTTTCCTGGCTTGGAAGAGATTGTTTCAGGATTGGATGACACTGAAACAATACAATACACAAATATTGCAGCCAAAGCATTACAAATAGACGCACACTTGCACAGTTTCTAACAGCATTTAGGATTTCCCCTAAAAGCAGGCACTTGCTCAGACCATGCACACAACCGGACTAGGACAGAGGGCTGATCTGAGACAGCCACCTTTCACAGGACCTCACAGTCAGAGGCTGCCAGGAAAATCTTGATAAACCACCATGTAGTGCAGGGTATAACGCTGCTAGTGTTTCTGCATCAAAACTAATCTACAGGCAGATACAGTCGCACTACGCACAGAGAAGAATGGGGTAGGCATTTACTGACTGCAGTCACACCATCTTGTAATCCTATGATTGTGATGGTGAATGCAGTTTTTTTGAAAGTTTTTGTCCTCATGAAGCATTAATCTTGCAAGTATTCATTTAGGTGCTGAGACGATTTTAATAGCTACTCAGCTCCTGTATTTTCTCAGATACTCATTTTTCCATAGCTGATGGTTTTTTATACAAATCAAGATACACAAACTAGGAGTGTCTTCAGATTCCAGGACTGTACTTCCTCTTCCATGTCTCAGGACTTTGGTAAACATGCCTCTTTTTTTTCCTCGGTCTAAGATGAATGAATGTTGAGCTAAACTTAGGGTTCCTAGTGGCAAAAGATGCCTATTCTCAAGAGGAAAGTGAAGAAAGATACAACTTAATGGCTTTGAGTAAGAATTATATGAAAGGAGAGGCTGTGTTTTATTACAGCATCAGAAACAGAGTGGTAGAGAGTATAAAAAAAAGTTGGGATTTATTTTGTTTTGCTTTGGTGTTTGGTGCATTTTTGGGGTTTTTTTTAAAACAAAATGTCTTGCTCTTTCACTTAAAATATGACACAGACCAACCAAACCACACTTCACTCAGGTGTCCATGTAGGGCAGCAGTTTGCTCACCCTCTGACCATAGTTCTCCTATCCATTTTTCTACATGCATTATCCATTTTTGTTAAACAGCTCCAGCATTTTATGCACAATCCATCTCTGGCTCTTCTCTCACCAGTTACCTCCACATCATCGTAATGTGTGCCTTAAAGATGCCAGCATTTCTGCCTAGGTGGTTTATAAAAAGACCCATTTCTAGCATTACCTTTTTATTTTTCCCTCCTGCAACACTTGTTAGGCTGCCTTGGGTACATACCAAAGAAAAAAAAATGCAAAGGAAATGATGACTTGTAAAGCACCTGCTTTGCTTGCCTAATGGCAAATCATCCCTGCTAGGAGTTATTTGTCTGCATCTCTACAGATAATGATGGCATGAAGAGTTTTCTTTGGCTTCCCCTCCCAGTTATGCCCAAAAAACACTAATTTTGAGCCTGTGAGATGTCAGTTGTCCACTGTACTTTGAGATGAGAACAAAGCATCCTCATTAGCATCAGCAGGTAGCAAACATCAAGTAGGAAATAACCCCTGTGGGGTAAAAACCATTTAATTGATTTCCTGCTAGTTTGGCAGCTACTAAAAATTTTAAAAATACCTCCTGATAGAATGAAAAAATGCAACTTATATACCAAGTTTGATTTAAAACAGATGAGAAATCACTGCATAGCTCCTGTGAATGCTATACCAGTGTTAGAAAACAAGCACAAAGAACAGTCACACATACAGAACCTAAATCGATAGGAAAGACAAGGGGCCGCTCATGTTCTCGGCTTGCTGTCACAGCCATTTTTTTTTTTTTCAGTTAAAATGTAGAGTGTCTCAGGTCCTTGTTTTGAGAATATTTAGTAACTCATAAGAGGATTAATTCATGACCAAGTGAAGAATGACAGACAGAGGTGAAACCACAAGGGCAACTGCAATAAACAGATGACAATACCCAAGAGAGAACTGGCCAGCCATCTGGCAATGCTGCACTGACTCCTACAAACCTGCTATGGGCCTTCTAGCACCTGAGATCTTCAGGATTTCATAGCTAACCTGAAGGTAGATGTGGACTAACCAGAACTGCTTCCTTGCTCTGAAACTCGCCCAAAACTCAGTCCACATCCACGTGGTGGCATCTGGCAGGGTCGCTGTGACTGGCTTGCTATTATTGTAAAGGAATATAAAGATAGTAACATCATCCAAGACACGTTGCCTTTTTAGTCGCTTTTTCTGGTGGCTTCCCCAAAAGACGGTTCTGCCACAGTCCACATGCAAGTATGAAAAATAACACTACAGTTATGGCACTGAAACTAAGTAATTGGATCAGAGAGGGTGCAGCTGCTGCTTCTGCTGAAAACCCAACCTCACGTCCTTTCTAGCTTCCCAGGGTGCTACAACTAATTTAACAAAGCTCTAATCACCCGATGGGGAAGGAGAGAGGTCTTTGCAAGCCGAGGAAGCTGCCTTGTCTTGCAGACAAAGAGCTTTTTATTTGCAGTCCAGATGTAGTCAGTGTTGAAACTGAGTTACAAGAAAATCAGTGGTGACTAAAGCAAATACTCGGCTATGAGACAGGTTTTCACAGTGGATATTTAGTAAGAAAAGTTCCACTAAAGACAAAGGCCTCACTTCAGTGGGATTGCAGATCTAGGAAAAGGAACCACTAAACATCTCAGTGCCCTTGTGTTTATAAAATAAGAAAGCTGTTCAAATAGTGTCAACTGACTGAAGCACAACACAGCCCAGGAGAGAGTGTCAGGCATAGCTGTGTGTTCCCTGGTGTTTTTCAAGCATTTTTTTTCCTGTTGTATTCACCTCCTTCCTTTTTTCAAGCACTGAAAAGTAAAAGCTGGTGGGAATTCAAAGAACATTTATTGAAAGGCAGGGTTTTCCACAAGAGATCAAATGTGTATAATATCCAACCTGACTCCTCCACTGCACCAATGTGTCAAATATTTATTAAAACTGGGAAGGACTTTCTTTGCTACACACTGAAGCCAAGACTGACAAGCCTCCAAGTACAGAGGCTGCACAGAAAGGTAAAGGAAGAGAGAGAGCAAGCAAGCTGCAGGTGTACAGCCTGGTCCTACAGGGCTTTTTTGAGATTTGTAAGAGATTAATGAGACCGGTAGAAGAGCAAATGTTTAGAAAGACAATGACAGAAGACAAAGCTGAATCTGATGCACTTGCAGCTGGCAACGTAGCTCTGTAGAGCCCAAACACAGGCTGGGGGAGGAGGGGAAGGGAAGGTGAACGGGAAACATTTCAGCCTTGTAGAGTGGGGGGAAAAAAAATATAAGAAGTAGGAAGGGACAACGTGATCTGATTTAGGGAGAGAGAAAATTATTGCAAACACTTTTTGGGTTTGGATTGCCAAGACCCTCTTGAGAACAAGAGAAAAGGCAGCTGTGCCCTGTATGTGAAGGGGCAGACAAAAGGTCCCTTAGGCAGCAAGACGAAGGAAATCAGACTTCATTTCAGGTACAAAAGCACTCATTTTCAGCAGATTTTAAAAGAAAACAACTATTCTGGAATGAATTTCTTTTGTACTGGCTTTGCATATGGTTTTGCTGCTGAGGCGATTCTGCCAGGACAGACCAGGCGAGCAGAGCCAGGGGTCCCCGAGAAGTGCTCTGAGGGCCTCAGAGAACCTGCTGCGTCCCAAGCGCTGGGGGCAGGCAGAGCGTGCTACATCGCGCCTGCAAGAGTCAGGCATCTCTCCCGTGAGGAGTTTTAACTACACTGCCACAATATTGTTATGCTCTAGTCTAGCTGATAAATTAAGAGAATATTAACACTGTGTTCCTCTGTCCCCAAAGCCTTATACCCTAAAAATCCCCAGAACACTGCACATCCATGGGACCTACTGAGAGCTGCACCTCCATGTCTTGTCCAGCAGCCAACACAGACTCACCCCATCTCTGCTACCACGGGCATGGCAGGGGGCAGCCAGAGACCCTGCACTCCATCAGACAGAGCTAGAAGTGACAAAGGTCTCAGAAACCATAAAACCCAGCTGCAGTCAGGTAAGTAGAAAAAAACCAGATCAAAGCATTATTTAAAAAAAGAAACAAAACACCCTCCTCTACCCCCAAACTGTGGTGCTTACACTTAATAGTTACCAGTAATTGACATGGTCTACTCTTCACTAGCATCCTGGAAACAAAAAAAGCGGTGCTCTCTGCAGGAGGAAATAGGTATTGCCTCTCCTGCCCCATCTCCCTTTTGCTAAAGCACTTTTTCACCACAGGGCTTCTGTCTCATTCCGACAACTGACAGTGGCAGTCTGTTACGCATCGCGGTGCTACCAGTTGGCTTTGCTGGATAATAATTTCTAAATCTACATTTCTGCTTAGGCTATGCTGCCTTGTACATTCAATTATTCTCCTAACTCCACCAAGAGCAACATTTCTAACCTAAACTTACCAAAATGCAATTTTATAACTGATTCATGTTGCATCTGCACTTTCTCCAAATTTAGTTTGAATAATGTTGTCTAATCTACTACTACATAAAACAAACTGAAGAACTTTGATAGTATTTCCATATGCCTGTGGACTCAAACATAGCCATCTGTGCAACTTCAGGCTCTGCTGCTGAGCCAAGAATTGTTATTTACTTACATTTGTCCTTGGTCCTCTCTGGAGGAACATATTTGTGCAAGTGCTTTTGAGTACTTTCCTGTGTCTGTGAGACTCTCTCCACCTGTGTGATCAGTTATCGTAGATAGCAGTTGGGAGGGCTTTTGAAGAAGGGACACTTGGAAACACCTGCTTTTTAGTTACACGATCAAGTAGTTTTACGTATACTTTTTAAAAAATACTGCAAAATTTCATATCTGGCTTCAATTTCCTTTGCTTTGTTTCACAGTTTTAATACAATCTTCTCTCTTTCACCTCTTGTGACTAATTCTGGCAATTCCCCTTTTCCATGGGGAAAAGAGATCTAACGCTCTCACACACAGGTCACCAACAAAACTGCTGCTGCTTTGCGTCCAGGTTAGCTAAGGTTAATTTTACTAATATTTCAGGATTTCCGTGTCCTTTCTGACAAGTTGCCTTTCTAAAGTATTGGACCACCTTGCACAATTCGGTTTCTTCATTTGCGCCCTTCAGCTCTTTCCATGGTGTGAAGCAAGATGTGACAACTTGAATCAGGTTTTAGCTCTTCCTGTTCCTGCTTCAGCAAAAGGATTTAAACCTCAGTTTGCTCCATTCCAGGTGAAAGGGAGCCACTAAAGAGTTACCTGTAAGACAGACTTTATAGCCTCTCTGGTCTGGGGTTTTATTAATGCCTATAAACTATTCTCAATTGGAAAAACAATTATAAATCCCTAGAGAAATTACTACTGTACTTCAGAAGGATGCAAGAGAACTATGCATGTCCCAACTTTGCATCCAAAGCAAGGAACTTGAGCAGGTGACTTTTTTTTTTTTTTTAAATATGGCCCTGTAAAATACATCAAATTGGTTAGGATCAGGTAAATTCAAGATGATTTCAACTTGTATGGCACACATGCCTGAGTTTTCAGAATAGATACGTTGTATATGATTTGATATCTTATACTTGGGCACTTGACTTCTACCAATGACAACTAATGAATTGCTAGAGAGCAACAGACTGTAACTCAGTTCTGCTGGAGTCCAGCGGCTTATTGAATTGTTATTATAATACATCTGTATTTTTTTTTTCCCAATTTACAACATTAGCTTTTAGAATAAAATTATTCATAAGTTCTGACCATCAAGGCGATGCCCTAACTGATACTTGACAGAGGGGTTTCATGTGTGAACATTCCTCCTTCCAGCTGATGTAATAATTTGGCAGTACTTATGTTTAACTTAAGGTTTAAAGTCATTTTTCCACCCCACCTGGGGCCTGGACAAATGGCCTGTGCATCAGGATATTACTGTATTGGGACTATGAATGTCCTCCAATTGGCGTGGAACATGCCATAGTGCTTTTGCAGAGAACACTTCACAAGCTGACTAGCATTTAAACATCATTTTAAGAGAAAGGAACATTTTCATAGGCACATAAATACTGAATTAAAAAAAGAGATAAATATCAATATTGTTAGTGTTCACTCTAACATGATCAGCTGCGAAGAATTTACTTGTTTAAACAGGATGAAAGTACAGAGGAGAGAAAGAGAAGTTAGACTGTAATACAATGTGAAACTGGTTAATAAACTTTTCTCAGATCTCAGCTGGTGAACGGCAAAAACTGCACCCATATTTCATAACTGTATTCCTCAAGGTAGCTGGAAGAACAAGCTGCAAACAGAGATTCACATATAATTTTTAAAAGCTATGAATGTATGAGATATTTAGATTTTCTCCTTGCTGTAGAGATAATCCCACGCAGGCAGCAAGCCTAATTTATTGTTTCACCATCCTGACATCCAATGAGAAGAGACGGATTCTTTTGTTTTCTAATTCAACACATTTATATTGGTAGCTGGTATTTTCTGTAAGTTTACTTGTAAGTTGACAGTAAGTTGTGCAAAAGTAGAATTTTATCTAAATTTATAATTTCAGAATTTTGAAGACATCCAGGATATAAAGACACTCAGATTATAAATTTTAAGATGAAACACACTTGGCTCATGTCAGCTTAAGAGCCAAGGTATCTGAAGGCAGAAATACAAAACAACAATAAAAATCACATTAAATTTTTTGTTTGAATGCATATCATAAAGTTGTTATTAACTTGAAAAGTGAACCACTTGGTAGAAAGTGCAGATGTATTTGAAAGCTTAAACACCCAGCAATTGCATTTATCCTCCCAAAATAAGGGAAAGAATTATCCTTATCAACATTACTTGTAAATTAACCATTTTTTCAGACCTTTGTTCGATATGTCTATTAAATCTCCAAGGTTAAAACTGTTTACCAAAAATTGATTTAGAAGTCTAAAACTTTCTGAATGTGTTTAACTGGGAAGGCAACACAAACATCAGTCTCACAACCGAAGCCATCACATCAAATAGAGTCCAAAACCCAGACAGCTCCTTAAACCCTGGCATGCTCTAAAAAGCAGTACAGTGGCAAAAAGATGGTCAAAACAGATACACATGCCCACACAAAGGTTAATCCACATCAGGCCCTTCAGAAATAATTTAATTTGCTTGGAACTCTTATTCTGAAATTTGTAATAACTAATCAGTAATCTGCACAGCACTGCCAGAAGACATTTTCATTCGTAAAAAAATGAACGAAGCTACTACTTCATCAAGAATTTTGTGTTCGTTGCCTACTTTGTCCATACAAGATTTAACACTTTTGGGTTTTTTATGGTTTCATACAGCATTCTGCTTTGTATTACTGCAGATTGCCAGACTGTGCCACCTTAGCAAATATACGTAATCACAAGGCTTGAAATGGCTGTTACACAAACCAGGCTGCAACACCTACAAAATATGAGCAGGATAAAGGAGCAACGGGATTGCTTACTTTCTTCCCTTGAAAGAAGAAAGTAGATGCTGTGTTACAATCTCCATTGACATCAACAGGCAAATCTGCAGTTGCCTTGTCTGTATGTTGAGGTGCTTGTTTTCTCAGTCTTCCAAACAAAGAATTCTACATAATTATGTTAAACAGTGTGAGGAATCTATAATTCTTGCTTTCAAAGGCAAAGCACAGAAACACCTTTTGTTAAGACCACAATATGAGTACATTAAAAAAGTCAGATATGCCATTTCCTAATCTAATGATTTCTTTCATGTTAGAATTTAATAATGTTGCTGAATTTCTCTATTTTTTTGGGAATTCCCAGTTACATTTTTTAGGGCAGTAAACTCAATCACCATAAATCCTCTGTCGGTCCTTTGCCAATTTCCACAAAGTAAAATTGTGAGAGAACTGAAATGGAATTTGAAGCACACCTAATTGAGAACAAACAGAAGAAAGTACAAGAATAGGAAAAAGACATATTTTAAGACATTATAATAATAGATTACTGGGGATGAAAGGGAACAATGGAACTAACCAAATATAAACCAACCATCTCTGTCTTTGGGTTTTGTTTTTTTTTTGTGTGTGTGTGTGTGTATCTACATGGTGCTGCATGAGACATGTTTATGCAGGTAAAAAATATTTAGAGGTCACACCAAACTATGTTCTGCAACTACGTGTACATACAGAAGTAACATGCAAAGTCATCTCGGATAGAGACCAAAAAACAAGTTTGAAGTCACTGCTGTCACATTTGCCATGTGTAATGAACACACCAATGTGGATCTCAGGTTCACAACCCATTCCATAGCACAGATGCCTGGGCTGGATTAGCTCTAAACAGATTATGTACAATTATGTACAATTCTATCAGAATTATCAAAATTAAGAAGAAACACTAGAACAAACTGTCTCAAAAAAAAAAAAGTCACTGGGCTCAAACCAGAATTAAACTCACTTGGAGATTTTAAGAACTAATTATATGCTTGTGAGCAGTTGGCTATTAAAAGAGCCAACTTCAAGACTGAAAACATGGTATGTATAGATCTAGGCTTCTATCTTTTATACAGTTGTTGAAGTTATGGTTCAAGCAGAACTGTGAAGTTCTTAGAAGCTTCTGATGATATGATCTGTAAGGCTGTGGCTTCTGTAATGAAATCCTTCCTTCTGTAAAGGATGGCCAATAGATACCAATTTATTATAAATGTCTCACTGTACTGGTACAGCAATGAACAAATGAATGCAGTTTCTATTATTATTTGTATGTCAAAGGCCTCAAAGTCTGTCACTCAGGAGAAGCTGAAGTAGAAAGTAAGAGATGGAGGCAGGGCACAGAAGTAGCTCAAACGGTACAAGGTCCCATCTTGCCTGTGAAACACATTTGCGGGGATTCGCAGAGGTGGAAATGGACAAATTCCCCAGTGAACAAATCAGCAAATAGAACGAAGGTATTTTAGTTAAAAGCAGAGAGGATTTACGGTTTTAATGAACACAGATGAGGGGGCAACATGACAGCAAATATAGTTAAAAGATGAATAATCAGAAAACAATTTCTAAATTCAGATGAAGATTCACAGGCACCTTTATATGGTTCCGTATTACGTGTGTCACCTTCAGATAAAGACCTGCAGATCATTAAGGTCAGGTCTGTAGAAACTTCCATTCAACGTACCTATAAGCAGCTTACAAAAACCCAACCAACACTTCTTTCTCCCCAACCCCACAACACAACAGTAGAAACAGCACAGAGAGTTGACAGCACATAGTCTCAAAAGTTATAGTTCACCTTACTTAACACCGACTCCTCTCTCCTAAATTATGCAGCAAATTCACACACTGAGAAAAACTGCAAACTAATTAACGATCTGGAAAAGTACACATGAAAAGTGAGGGAACTGAGACTAGAACACAAAGGCAATAGCACGTGCAAAAGACAACAGCAAACTTTCAACCATCCTTTTCCATACTTGGAGATGGCACAACCTGAAAGATGTCAGAATTCAGAAGGCTTTATCAGATCTTTCTCAGACAGCAGTTAGCTTGCACGTTTGCTTCTACAGAGAATCAAGACTTCCTCAACTTATTTCTCTTTAGCATACACACGTTGATATTCAATACAAAAGCATTTTTAAATAAATAATAAGGGCTGTAACTCTTCATGCTTTTGGCCTTGCACTAAGCACGTGCCACTGGATATCAGAAACAAATATCCTTTACGGACACACTAATTGAGCACATACAGGTTTTTTCTCAGAAGCATGCAACTCCAATGTAAATAGGGCCCTGTGAAAGGTAAACTACCTGTCCCAGTTCTGTAATTCTGAATGTTCTAAAATGGCATATATTGCATGTAATCCTCCAAATGAATCCTTTCCTCTAGCCAAATAATTTCACAACATTCTCCTTTCAATCCTCTACTCAGGATTTTACCAGGATTTATTATTGAGACTATCTATATAGCTAATTACCAAGGTTTAGATTAAGAATTTTTTTATATCTGTAGTTCTTCATCTGAAACCAGCACTATCCCATGCAGTCTCTTCCAACTATACAAACACTAAAGTTTAGAAAGTTACAGTTCTCTTTGCAAAACCCTCAGATCTAATTTATATTCAGTTCCAGAAAAATCAATTTATCTTTCCAGAAACAGACTGTGAGTTTTTAAAATAATTTTGAAATTTAATCTGCCCATACTGTCCCAGTTTCAAACAGCAGAAGCTCAACCAGTGTTGAGTTTCTGACTATTTTGTGTCAATAACAATGGCATCCACTTCTGCAGATGTTTCAATAAATATCTGCAATGCTTCCTTATAGTCAAATGATCTATTTTTTCCAATGAAGTCTCTCTCTCTTGCTCTTGCCACACCTTCTTAACAACAATTTCTGGCCCATTTGCAGTCTTATGGATAAACTACTAGTTCTTGTATTAGTTGAATACAAAACTAACAATGGTAGGTTTCTGCTATTCTGAATTCCCTCTCTGCTGTGTCAACTTCCCACCTCAGAAACTTTTTTCAAGTGATTGTGCCACTTGTGCTTGCAAACTAAAAGAGCACATAATTTCTAGTTGTTCCTTATGGCCCTACTAGAGTATTCTGTCAAAATAAGAAATAAGCTAGCTTGCCAAATTTCTAGTTCTAATTATTAACCAACTAAAACAATTATCAGTCTGCAACTAAGAAAAGAAAGAAAATAAGCCACGCATGCTAGTTGCAATAATAAAATCGCTGAAGTTAAACAATTGAACACAGTTCATTTTTTCTTATTTAATAAATAATATAAAAAAAGTGAACCGGTTGGTTTGGGCTTTTTTACATTATTAGGAAAAGCAGTTTCTTATCTAACTCCAGCAATAATACAAGCAATAATGAAACCAATTTAGATTTTTGGGTGGACATTCCATATCCCATTTAAGTGGAGTCCGGTGCGCACAGCCTCACAACTACCGACGGTTTTTCCACTCCCGGAGTTGGTCTTCTTTTGTGTTGTTCTGGTTCCACAGATGATGTCACCGTTCATTTGAAAAACAAAACAAAACAAAAAACCCAACACATTTCTTGGTTAACACAGAAAAAAAAATCCACAAAAATGTGGCAAATTTCAGCACCGGATCAAATCATAACTACTTTTATGATATCACCATACAGATGCTCAATTTTGTTTGTCACATCAACAGTAACATGGCATTTTATCTTTAGCCTTGTAGAAAAAAAATGAAACCAAATAGTATATGCGCATACACACACAGAGTACACTTGACAAAAACACTTTTACGTGGTTTACATTTCACTTTTATTTAATCCTCAGAACTGCCCATATTGCAGGGTTTTTCTTGATGAAATATGGAACTGAGCATTTAATTCTACAAAATTATGGTAAAAACTTGCTCATTTTTCTACCTTATTGCTAAGAAACTTTACAGGTGCACAGTTTGTAAAAATAACCCTTTTAAGACTGAATGTATACACGTGCTACAGGATTTTTTAAAAAATGACATTAGCATAGCACCTCCAGATGGGGCAAATGCAGCGCTGAACACAGACAGAATGTTTACAAAGTTAGAACTGCTCATTTATATTACAGCTTCTAAAGGGAAGAAATTGTTCAGTCCTAAAAGGGTTAAGTAGAAACCCTAATATACTTCTTTTTCTAACAAAGCTGCCACTCAATCCCACAGTACAGTGCTTGAAAACAAAGTCAAAATTCTGGCACAGGAAAGTACACACATTTGTTCAGTACTCATAAACACAGCTGCTTTTTTGAAAGAAAGTAAATAATATGGTTAATAATTGAAGAGTGTCTTAGTTTCAGGGTGGACACCTCTATGGAGTCATTTAATCTACAAGTGGGTAGCTTACTTCCAACAGACAATGTGTTTCACTTGGCATTAATATTTTGCATATGGGGAACTCACTGATTTATGTCTTGAGTTCATGTATTTTCAGGTAACCATTCTGATCTTGTTAGTCTGTGCAATGAAAAGACGTACAGAATACCATTATTAACACAGTTGTGGGATGCCCTCAGGGCAAATAATTAGGAAAAACATCAGCAGCAGGTTATTGTTATTAAAGACTAGGCTAGTGTTGAATTCTGAAATGCAGTTCCAAACAAAAGAAAACAAGAAAAGGCATAGCTAAATTTGAGCACTTAATTTGCTTTTTCTTCCTATAGTTGGAACTATAACAACATTCTGAACACAGACTCAATTTCTACATATATAGAATTAATAGCAGACTTAACAGCTAGACTTGAACAGTTATAATAGTTTCATACTGAAACATTCTAAAATCTTGAGATATTGTTAATATCATGAAAATTGATTAACAGCTCACAAGGCCAATAAATGTAACAATATCACCCCATAGGAAAACGTTCAGGAAGATAATATATCTGAACAACCGGACATCTTAACAACAGTAAGGACCTGGAGGATGATTTCTGTACTACGGAATAACTACTGTCAACAATGGAACAACAAGCCCAAGGGAAAAATGGGGTTTAACATGGTCTTGAAAGTAGAATGTACTAGTTTCATTTTTTCACCCACTTGGCTGTAGTGTGTATAACAGCAGAAATTAGGCTAAGTCATTAGGTTCTTTACAAGTCAAGGAATATTATATCTATTGGGCAAAATTACTGCAAGTAAAGGAACTGAATATAAAAAGTATTGCATTTATATGTAAAAATTTTAAAATAACGAGTATAAAAGCAGGTGCCAAGTTCTGAAAAGCTATTTTAAATAGTCTTTGAATGTTAAGAGGTTTGTTATGGTTTGGGTATGGTGTGGGTATCATGGTCTGTTCTTGAATACCCTCTACATCTGATATATATCTTGCTTATTTTAACTCAGTCTAATTAGTGATGTAAATCTGTGGTTCTTGAATTAAGCCATACTGTAAGATACTTACGAGCTTCTAACAAAAACCCTGTGAAATGATTCCTGCCACAACACAATTAAAACAAAATTTTATAGCACATACAAAGGTAAACAGATTTGCAAGTAAACGCCAGTAAACAGTTTAAAACAGAGATAAGGCCACAATGAATTCTGCCCTTGGTCACTGAAACAGAGATGAGGTGAGGCAGTATTCACTACTGCTAACAACCAGCATTGCAACTATGTCATGGGAATAAGTTTCATAATACAGAACAGCAACTATGAAGGCCTGTGGCAGAATACAAGCACATTTTAGGACAGTGGCACTGATTTTACTATTAGATAAATATGCTTTATAACAAGTTTCTTCCTTTAACCACATTGTTTTCACACACACAATGGAGCACTAAAGCAAACAAGTAGAATGGAGCGTCAGAGTACACAAATATGGTGCAGAGGCAAATGCTTTAAAACGGTGGTGGGTGTTGAAACTGGAATAAGTGGTCAGAAATAAAAACCCTATGAAAGTGGTCAACAGATAAGCTTGTAAGCAATGCACTGTAGGAAGCCACAGGTTCACATTTACACAGCAGTTGTGGCTCTTGCTTCAAGGTATAGAAAAGGCTGAACACACCATAAAATTTGTATTTTGGCTTTTAAAGTAGAAGATCATACTATCAGAACTTGTCCTATGAGTCTATGCCCAGTTCTGTGACTACAAATGAACTACTGGGGTATATTTTCAAATACAGATGAAGCAGGCAAGGTCTACAAGGAGGGACAAAACATGACAAAGTCAAAATGAAAAACAAATGCAACAACCAACAAAGTCAAAGTGCAAATGAGTCTTGGATTTATGATGGAGAGAAGACTTGAATGTTGCACAAGCTGTTGGCAGGGAAAGGGAAACCAACAGGAAAGAAGGATGGGAGGAGTTGACTTCTTCATAGTGCTTTTATCATTTTCTATTTGCCCATTTCTAAGTAATAAAATTTACTTCTAGTTATTACGGTATGATCACTTCACAATGAAAGCACGTTCTCAATACAAGTGTTACACCAAAGTCTGGCCTAATTCACTGAACAGTATGAAGAAAAACATGCTTGTTGTGATTCTCAAGTGATGAAGGGCATCACCCACCAATCCCATTTGTAGCACATACTTCTCATGGTATTTTAGTTACATGCCAACAAGACAGAAGACATGCTGCCAAATGAAGTTATTGGGAACATTCCACTTTCAAAATAAAACATTTAACTTACACTTAATACAAATTATGTACAAGATTAGAAAAACCTGAACAGATCCTGAAACATTTTCAGATGCAATATGACTGAGCAAGGAAGAGGGGGAGTAACCCAGTAACAACCCTTCAAAAACATCAATGTATGCCTGTGACATGAACAATCATTAATATGACTGCTTGAGATGCCACTTTAAAAAAAGAAAACTCATGTACTGTTAGAACCTCATGAATTATCACTATAAATACATATTTTAAAAAGGAAAACAGAAATAACTATTAACAATGACTGAAAACAGAGCACTAAAGTTAACATACATTGCATGTATTGCAGGCAAGGCAGAGGCATTTTTTAAAGCTTTTGCACAGACTTCATATAATCTTAAAAAAAATATGCTGGCCTTTACAAGGTTCTACTTGCTGAAATAAAAACAATTTCAGTTCATAAAAAGTCACAAGACTTCAGTTTAAAAAAAGGAACAGTTCCAGCCACAGACCAAAAATATATATTTTTTTTTAAAACTGGAAGAGTATGGTAGTCAGATTATACAAGCATGGTCAGGCTTGGAACCTGAATATACTTCAGAGCAAAAGCTCAGAGGAAAAAAAAATATAAACTATTTGGTAACAAAAGTGTACTATATGTTGTGATACAAAAAAGGTATGGTGAAAATGTACCTTTTATACTAAAGCTTATACAAGTTCCTTGGTCCATAAAAACTATGTTGTGTTCATGTTTTCTAGTTTGCTCAACATGTATCCCAGCCACATTTTTTGTTTCTTGCCCAATAAAAAAAAAACAGCTGAAAAATAGATTTTCAATAAAGTTCTTATGTTTCAGATTTTTTTTTTTTTTATTGTGGCTTCGATATTTAAGATCAGCACTTGCAGGTAACAAGGTTCAAATAATATCAGCTAAAACAGAAAGGTGTTTTCCCATGAAACCACAAAAATTGTTCAGTTCTCTTGAACTTGTAGCACTTAAAAGTCAGTTAAAGTCCAGACAAACAACAGTAGTTAGGAAACTACAGTTGCTGTAGATGATGTGACATTGGTTGGATTTGTGCTGACGTTTGTGTAACTTCCCTCACTGTTTGTATTTGTTTCACTGGAAGCCATGAGGCTTGAGTTGGCTCTGAGGATTGCTCCAGCAGCACTGCAGTGTGGTCGTGGCCCTGGTTCCGGTGTGTATGTGAAGGTAAGGCTGGTGGAGTAAATTATGCCATCGTTACGGACCAAAGTTACTGGAACCTGGACTGGCTGACGGACCCACCTCCAACCCTCTCGAAATGCAGAAATGTCTGGAACAACACATAGCATGCTCTCTGCACATCTGCAAAACAAGAGAGTCAACCGAGCATAATAAAACTCAAGCTTAAAGAACACAATAGAACAGAACAGTTCAGTTGGAAGGGGCCTACAACGATCATCTAGTCCAACTGTCTGACCACTTCAGGGCTGACCAAAAATTAAAGCACATTATTAAGGGCATTGTTCAAATGCCTCTTAAACACTGACAGGCACGGGACATCAACCATCTCTCTAGGAAGCCTGTTGCAATGTTTGACTGCCTGCTCAGTAAAAAAATGTTTCCTACTGTCCAGTCTGAACCTCCCCTGATGAAGCTCTGAACCATTCCCGTGTGTCCTGGCACACAATACCAGGAAGAAGAGATTGGCATCACCCTCTCCATTTCGCCTCCCAGGAAGCTGTAGAGAGCAATGAGGTCACCCCTCAGCCTCCCACTCTCCAAACTAGACAAGCCCAGAGTCCTTAGCCACTCCTCACAGGACATGCCTTCCAGCCCTTTCACCAGTTTTGTTGCCCTCTTCTGAACACACGCAAGTACCTTAACATCTTTCTGAAATTGTGGAGCCCAGAACTGCACAGAGTACTCAAGGTGAGGCTGCATCAATATATACAAACAAATACAGCGGGACAACCACCTCTTTTGACCACCTGGATGCAGTTTGCCCTCTTGGCTGCTAGGGCACGCTGCTGACTCATGGTAAGCCTACTGTCAACCAGCACTCCCAGATTCCTTTCTGCAGGGCAGAAAGTATACACAAAGCATCCAGCATAAAAGTAGTAGGAATACTGTACCTGTACATGGTTTCAGCTTCCACATCCCCAAACCAAACACGTAAATTTGGAGTGAAGTTCTGTCCTGTAAGTTCCAACATTGCTACATCCCCACCACCGTTCAACTGGAAAGCGAGTGAATAGAAAAAAGAAGAAAATCCACAAAATAAATTATTAATAAAAACAAACACCCCCTTCAGGCAAGAAAAAAAAAAAAAAAAAAAAAAACCACCACAGAAAAATATTCTTCACATGGATACAAGAATTGTAAACAGTGCTGCTTCTGGTAGCTGGATAATCCTGAAAGAAACACACCTACATAACTGAACCATAAGGAAGGAACACATCAAAAAGATACTGCCAATTAATTTGAAATACTGAAGGAACTTCTAAGTTTTGATGGTGGCCACTTAGAAGAGAAGTTAACAAACCTTTGAAAACAAAGAACAAAGAATCAAGAATCTTTCAGAGAATGTGAGAATGAATGAGAGCTTCAGGTTCTTCCACAGCAGAATGCTGATTTTCTTAATAAGATTCCAGTGTGGCTTTCTTTGCTCTATAATTGGCTGTTTTAAAAGAGCCAAAATCAATTTCTAAATAATAAAACAGAAGTAGAAGTCCTAAGGATATCACTACCATAGTATTTTAAGAAATAAAATTCTTAATGTATAGAACAATATTAATATTCCTGGGATGGATAGGCTCATGTATTCTGAAATGTAGGTAAGAAAAATTATTTCAACACAAAGTAATGTTCCTATTTATAAAGCTAGTAAGAATGTTTTCCTACAGTATTCCACAAAGGCACCATGAAGGTTAAATCAGTATGACACAAGTAATCTCACATAGAAGTTTATTTAAAAAAAAAAGAAAACTTACTTGGAGACTTTCTACAACAGGCACAGGTGTTACTGGAGCATGGACCGGTCCCATCCCCTCATAAAATGTGTATTCTGCTTTATCTGTGCTAATGATTGTCCAAGAAGCTCCATCATTAATCATTTCTTTATTTGGTTCTTTTGGGCACGGAGTGGCCTTAGAAAGAAATAAAAGTTTTAAATCTGACCCGTAGACTCATTCGCCAAGTCACAGAGCTAAAAACCAACTCAGCAAGTAACAATGTCTATTATTTCAAAAACATGTTTCCTTATATTTTTCCTCCAACTAAATGTCCCTAGAGAAACAGCGGCACACATTTCAGCAAAACTAGCAGAAAACTAAAACTTCTCAGAAGACTGTAACTCTCACCTATGATACTGTCACCTCTCCAACCTTCTGTGTATTTTGGAGTTTTACTTTAGTTCAGCTTTCAGAGTTTTAACATTATTCAACAGCCATTAACCAACACACTACAGCAACTAGAAGTAGCTACTCTAAAATAGATCTTGTTTTACTAATGCAATTATAATTAAGTGACTGAAACAGCTACAGACTGAAGTGGAATACTTTTCTTTAGTTACAATTTACATTTAGCCAAGATTTTTTTTTCTTTTTTAGAGTTCTTCACCATCCACAAAGTGATGGAATATACAAGCTTACTTTCAGTGTTTGCACAAAGACATGGGAGAGAAGCTGAAACAACCACCTTGAAAATTAGTCAAAAAGCTTTCACTGTCTCCTTGTAAATATTATTAAATATTTACTAAATTAGTAAACATACATATATACACAGATAGAAATACATTGAAAACTATTTTTATGGCAACAAAAACCTCTCTGAACAACTCCATCATCTAGCAACCAATAAGGAAATTGTATATAGGTAAAACACAGGCACAGAAGAGATAGGACTCAAAAATTCTACTTTTATTCTGTTTACTTCTATTAAGTTTAATGAGATCTAGGTATGTAGTCATAACCTTTACTCTTCAAAATTGTTAAACTTCAATTAGTATGAATTTACCAGCTCAGATGAAAGGAAGTTAAGATGAAAGCCGCATTCTCATATGCATTCTTCATTCTGATACGATCATGTAAGAAAGGACTGAAGGGAAGTGTGCAACAAGGGTAGTAACTACAGACCTTTCCAAGCTCAAGATCCAATTGACATTTTTATTAGAAACATATGGAGCTTCTAAATTACTAGCCCAACTCCAAAAGAGAAACTGCTATATACTATTTCAATGCATGACATTTTTCCTACAGGTTTACTACAATTCCTGTTGGCATGGACTAACATACTTCAACTCATGACATATAAAACCATGGATATCAAAAATGAAAGACTCTATACAAGATCCTGGACTGGCTTCTTCAGATCTGCTAAATCCCTGACACAAAGTGGAAGGCAAATGCCACAGGATTTGTTCTGAAAGTCCTGCTCCTTCTCACAGAAATCCTTGAAAGATTATAATTCCTCTTCTAGAGAAACATTCCTCCACATCACTTCCAAATACAGCAGTTTACCTTCAGGTATTTTTTCCCCCTTCCTTCTTTTCCTTTTATAACTAAACTTTCTCAACAGGTGTCACTGGAAGATTGAAATGCCTTAAAACCATGCTATTACGTCATTTATTGACTGGCTTCACATGGAAACAGGATGGGAAACAAACAATTACACAAGATTAACGGATAAAGGACAGAATTCCCCAAGAACTTGTAAACACAGCAAGGACACAGGCAATAGGAATCCAAGGAATATATCTGGGTTTAAAAAAAAAACAAACACCACTAACCCCTGCCCCCCAAAAAACCCTTAAGAAAGTTCTATATTAATGGATATTAAATAAATTAATTTATAAGGGTTAGAAAAAGTTGGGGAGGGGGGCTTAACAGAAAGCTAATTAAAGGAAAGCACAAAGCAAAAGGTAGACCTTAACAGTCATTCTCCTTTCAAAACGCACAAAAGCCAACAGCCCCGTCCCCTCCATGACACTGGTGCCATGACCAGTTTTATTCAATGTCCTCACCAGTGTGCTGGTAAAGTCAAGTCTTCAAATTTCTGCATGATCCTAAGTTTTCCAGGTAGTTAAATACTGCTAAAATTGCAAGGATTTTATGTCCAGAAGGACATGAAAATGAACACAGAAGCCAAAAATTGGTAATGAGCCTCAATTTAGATAAAAGTGAGGTTTCTAAAGAAAAATTCTGTAAATGATCCCCATAATATACTGAACGAGTAGTTACAAATCAGGATCCCGGAGTCACCACTGACAGTTTTCTGAAATCACCAGCTCAATGTGCAGTGGCAGCTGCAAGTGGCAACAGAATGTTGGACACCCTCAGAAAAAAATATTGAGAACAAGGTAGCAGGTATTATTTTGCCAGTGTAAATCCCTTCTTCACCCAATTCTGGAATACTGTATGCAGTTCTGGTCTCCTCATCTATGAAAGCCAAGGTGAAAAAAGTGAAGGTATGGAAGTGGCAACTACAATCACCAAGATGCTGCTGACCTTATGAGAAGAAACTGAAAAGACTGACTTTCCAATATGGAGAGAAGAAATCAAGATGTTGATGGGTAAGGTGAATGCAGAACTGTTGCTCACTAAATCCTGCAAAACTGTAACCAGGAATCACTTAGTGAAACTATTAGATCATTCAAAACAAACACAGCAAAAGTGTACTACACAGAGGACAGGAAACCTCGAACTTTCTGCCACAAAATACTGCAGAAATAGAGATCATCAGCACACTCAAAAGGAATCAAACTGATGGACTATAGATCTACAAAATTATAACAAAAGACAGAGTCAGGGATGCAGCCTTTAACAGCCCTTAATACAAGAAGTGTGGATGCTGGCAGAGTACAACTGCATTGGACCACATATAGTAAGTAATGAGGTCTGTCTGCCTTCTGTAAGGACCACCTCCTATTGCTGCTGTTAGATACGGACTATGCTCTGATCCAGTAAGGCATTATTTATATTCTTTCTGTATTCTCTGGAATACATGGACATTTTTAAAGAGAGATCTGTCTGGTACTTCAGCAACTGAATTTCAAGGTTTTTGTAGGTTCATGCTGACTTGTTACAGCCTCTCCGCTTTAAGCCTCCAAGATCTTTATAATGGGCTATTTCCATTCACCCAAGAGAGACTTAAAAAAAACCCAAATTTACTTTGGGGTGACATGTTTTTTCTTTTTTTTTTTTTTTTACAGTGACTACTGTCTGTCTAGATTCCCCCTACAGGAGCTGTATTCAACAGCAAATCCTTAAGAGCAGGCAGGTGAAAGAAGCTATATATGCTCGTTTCTCTGGTCTTGGTCTTCTGGTCCATAAGTAAAAAAATGGATAAAATGGGATTTCTCTCCTGCCACTGTCAGAAAGAGTTTATCTTTCATCATGACTTCACTTACACACAGAGTGATAACAGTCCACATGCAAGTTAACAAATTTTATTCAACAAGGAGAAGCAGCAGGTACCTATTCCACTAAAAGAATTCAGAATAGAGGGTTGTTCTTTTATCTAAGCCCTGTCCACGTGGGAAGTTCAGAGCTCTTGTCAGATTGATGAGTGCTGCAGAAACTGAAGAGTGGTAGGATGTCCTGGTATCCACACAGGCAATTCCAGGATGTTGAACTAAGGCAGCCATCAGAGAAGCAGGAGTTGCTTCTTCATTCAGCCCTCCCTTACTTGGAGAAAGATCAAATAGCAAGGCTCATCCTGAGTTATGACAATACCCATTTCATAGCTTTCTCTTCTTGATGAAGGTTCATTCTCCTTTACAGAAAGTATATTGATATACATATCTTTGCTATGTGCTGTGAGTAGAACCAAAAGATCTGTTCCCTTCTGAGCCACAAGTCATGAATATATTTCCTGAAATATAAACAAAGCTTCTCATATTCTCTTTCCATTGTTCCAATTGAGGATAGAAGTCAACTAACCCTTTGCCCATCCTTCTTGTCCCTTGCCTTAAACTAAGGGAAATCTTTAAAAAGTTAGCACCCCTCTTACCTACCTCTATCTTTCTTACCCAAGAAGCTGCAGCTGTTCTCCTAAGGAAGTCCCAAGTCTTTCTCCAGTGTGCCCATCTTCCTGGAGCACAGCATTATCTCTCAATACCCCTTGCTATTTGAGCTGCCCTTCACGCTTAAAGAAAACTGCAATACTTATGTAGGCCTGAACTTGGTCAGTCCTGCTACTCTGATGGGAATTACCATGCTGAAGGTCTGCTAAAAGCATGCTAACATATATGTAAGACCAAAACCACAATTTGTTAGCATATTGTATTAGCTGTCAGAACAATTGTACACTGTAAATTTTTTTTTTTACAGCTCTCCCTAGGGGTTCATTCCTGTTACAGTAAGTTGCTAGGGATACTTTTCTCCACCTGCTGGAGAAACAAATACTTCAAGACTGAGACAGCTGCGGTCTTTACAGACAAATCACATTTCTGTGGCTTACAAATTACTGTGGTCAACTGCTATGACTGTCTATGTTTATGCTCTTAGTCAAGAGGAAGAAAGTGCTACTCAGCAAAGTTCATCATGAATAAGACTCATGAACTGTATTGTCTCCTATTTGCTGTAATCTAGAAACAGACACACAAGTGGTGTAACTCCACTGCCATACATCAACATGTTAAGCCACAGTATCATGACTGCATGCACAAGTTCCCAGTTTGTTACCACCTCTTCCATTGGAGAAAATAGAATTAATTGTCTAGACAGACATGGAAGAAGCTTATGGGGAAAGAAAAAAAGAGATTTGGAAAGGGACAGATAAAGTTTGTTGCTTTCCATCCCCTGTCTTTTCAAAACAGAATATTAGACTCACATTCAAAACCAACTGCAAAACTGGCATTGATACATATTTTGGGAATATTTGGGAAAACTTCACAACCACACTTCTCATCTATTGAAATACTTTTAAATAACTCACTTGAAATTGGATTATTCTCTCCTGGGAAAGGCACAAATACATTCTCTCAGTGTCTTTAAGGTAAAATGCACATTTATGGAGCTGCGATACTGGATCATCTGCATCCAATAACGCTGTTTGTTTATCCACTTTTCGAATTATCTGTGAATGAAAATTGTACATATATATTTAGGACAATTTCTGTACTTCATTACATTGGAGATGACATATATATTGTTAGTAAAGGACGTCAAAGGTAATTTTTATATTTCCATCCCTCCTGTTTTAATACCAACACTAGATTCATAATTCTCAATGTTTTTGAAACAACAACACAACATTGAAGTGACACTCAGTACTAGAGCTTCAAGGCACTGCATGCGTATGTATTTTATCCTTTTTGCTATAAGAGTGGGGCAAAAACTTGAGGCTTCAGCAAAATCTACTTTTGCTCCATTTCCTGGTACAAAAGAACAGTAGGTCAAGTATTAAGAGACTTCTATGAAGCTTCCACCATTGATAGCATCCAACTATACTCAGTGGTAAATGTATTGAGATGTCCTTAAGTACAGTTTTGCAAACACAACAATAACAGCATATCTTAACAATAGTTGGCCATTAAACATTACTTAAAGACAACTGCAAAGAACAATTGTTCCTTACATCTGGCAGTTCAGTACAAAAATATCTGCTGACTTAATTCAGAGCCGTTTTGCTAATTTATTTTAAAATTTATTTTTAAATATTGAAAAAGTTATTCCCTTACAGACAGTGGAAATCTGTAGCTTGGAATTTTAACTCAACTTCTACAAAAAGTTTAATACTTCATTTTATGCAACATCAGCAGAAGCAGCAACCAAGGTGCTTGAAGATTTCTAAGCCGAAAATCAGAAAGCCAAACATGTCCTCTGGGATTTCTAATGATAACAAATGGCATTATTAGCAATACAAGTTTCAAGGTTAACTTGTTTCTTCAAAGTTCTTTGCACTAACCTATAAAATGTAAGTTACCTTTTAATCGCATCACCTTCAATCAAGTTTGTAAGGCAGCATGAAAAATGTTCCGGATAGCAAACAAAACAGGAACCTTTAGCCTAATTTGTTCTAATCTATTTCTAGCTACAAAAAAGGTTTCTGGAATCATAAAAGGTGGCATCTCCTTTCAGGAATAGGAAAATATTAATGTGAAGCCCACAGATAGAGTGAGAACCTCTTACTGAATTCCATGTGTACTGAACCATATTGATAGTACCCAGGTCTGAATTCTTCTGTCAAATCATGTGATGAAAAAAAAAAAAAAAAAAAGAGATATATTTAAATGCTCATTTACTCTGAGCAGGCTATCTTCTTTTTTAGCTAAGTTTGATATTGGGAGAGAATTTCTCATTACAGTCCTGGTAAAATAAGTCTGGGAAGGGGAACAAAAACCTGCCTGCAGGGAAAATTTGTTTTACGTTGGTGCATTCTATAAATTGTTTCTAGTTCAAAGTGGAATTAGGAAAGCCTTGTACGAAGTTCATACTGGGCCGGCAAACCACAATTTCACAGAAGATCTCATATGAAGCACTGTTTATTACCAGTTACATAAAATTCCTTTTAGGCTGGCATCAAGTGCATAAAACAGGAGGGACAAAATCTATAATTATACTTGAATTTATTTATAAAAACCATTACTGTGTATCCTGCAATATTTTTTTTTTTTTTGTTCTCAAACCTTAGCTGGTTATAATCAATTTTGTATCTGTGACAAAGACAACAGCTGAAATTGTGTATTTTTTAAAAAAAGTTATTCCAAAGGCATTTCCAATGTTCCATATTTAAAAACAGACAGTATTAATAAATGTCCAAAATGCTTTTGCAAGCTGATATTGGTATAACTATGTATCCTTAGAAGTACACAGAAATGCTTTTAGATTCAAATCAGAAGAGCATTTTTAAAGCTGTGCTGAACTCAAAAAACAGGAATAGTCCTATTGGCTGCAAAGACTTTACTCATCTAGTCAATATCAATAGTTAAAGTACTCAGCTGCACTTGGACCTACATTACTGTTTTTAAAATAGACATTTTCTTAAGGACAGGCTGCAGATTAACTTACTTTGGCAGGCTTGAATTCTGAAAAATTTCCTATGCTAATTTTACAAGTTGTTCTTGCTTACAGAATTAATTTGCAGATTTAAAAATATGCTTTCATTAAAATGAATGCCATTTTCCATATAAAGCATGTATTACCAAAAGGAAACACGCAAAGACAAAAATTTTAAACAATGCAAGCGCAACTATGCAATTACACTAAGTAGCCATCTACAAATTCATTACGGCATTGGAGAAATTAAACTGTACCAGTCTTGGGAGTGCCATGCCAGTAACTGAGCATACAAGTTTGACAGTCTGCCCATAATGAATGTAGCCGTCTCTCACTGTGAATTCCTCTCCTTCCGATTCATCATCATCCACTGTATGAAAGAGGAATTTTTACATTATTTGTTTTAACCACTGTTTTCCTCAATAAGAGGAACATTTAACATTACACTATTACATGAAATATACACTCAGCAACAAAACAAATCTGCATACGGGCAATTAATATGGAGGAAAAAACGCAGGACTTTTTTTTGTGGGGATGGAGGGAGGGAGATGAAAAAATACATTTCTTAATTTTTACTTACAGAGGTGAATGTAAAATGCTCCCCACTGTTGCGAACTGGCATGGAAATTACCACCTTCTACGTGCAAATATCTGGTGCTAACTGTTTGGGATCGAAGTCTATTAAATAGTGCCACTTTTGTCCCTGACGCAATACATACTGCAAGGAACACATACAGACTTGAGATTATAGAATTACTTCATTACTACATAGAAAAGTAACAAAAAGTCACAAATACAGTAAAACACACTGATGAATACTGGAAATCAATAAATAATTCTCAACTATTGGTTAATTTAGAAAATATTTATATTTGTGACAGACCAAAAATAATCACAAAATTACAAGTGGGATAACATACATAGTGGCTGTTCTCCAAAGGCATGCTAGTTCACAGAATTTTGCCACTTAGCCAAATGAACCAGTGCTTGCCAGCTGAAAACTCCTTCTGTTCACAGTTCGCCAACAAATGATTATTTGAGCAGAAGCTTTAGCTTGCCCTTGTGAAATGCTCAGACAACTTTCAATGATCATTTGAAGTATATTTTAAGTATAAAGAAAAATAATTCTTACAAATCACAATCAATTGACAGGAAGACAGACATAACTATGTAAAATTGTAACCATGCAACTTGAAATTTTCTCAGAACTGAACTTACTTAGAATTCAAGAGATAGAAATGCTAAGTCTGCTCCCCTAAAAAAAATCAGCAACTAGCATTTTGCCATCAAAATAGGCATGTTTCTTCTACTTGGTTCATATTTACTATTGAAGAATGCTTGGTTCATATTCACTGTCCATCAAAACTATCTGTCTGAATACAAAGTCAACAGTGCATACTCTGAGCCCACGGGGGTGAACTGCACAGCAACAGATTGCCTTTAGTCATGTGGCAAGCTAGCGGCCCCGAGATCCACATTCCATAGGTGAATGGGTTCCAGCCCAACACAGATGGAAGAGCCTTTTAAAGCACTAGTGAAGAGAAAGAGAAAAACAAACAAACAAAAAAAAAGAGTATCTCTTGAGGTGCTCCAGTGGTATGCAGGCAAAATCTTTGGAGGAAAAGCAAAAATGCTCCCAATTACATTAGCACCGGAGATATCTTTAGCTGAAAAACACGGTAAGCAAATAAATCTGGGTGAAATATCACCATGCAGATTTCTTAACCAATTACTTAAAAGGAACCATGCAAAACATATTAAAAATGAAAACAACATGAAAATGGCATGAGACAGTAAGAAGGTGGCTGTGATGTGATGAAGTGCAGTTTGGATAACATGATGCTACTCATTTATCACAATCTGAAAGCTATCTGTTTTACACTGATCAAAACATCCTAAGCACAAATCATAGTAGCTTAAGAGACGCAACAGCTTGGAAAGCTCAGGTAGACCATTCTTTATGCATTTGTCTATAAGGATTCACTCCTCAGAATAAAGGTTTTTTTCCATAGACCTTTTATATTTACTAAATAATTAACTGTGACTGCATAAAACTCAACAGTGTAACCTACCTATATTAGAATACTTTAAAATACACTGATGTGTACAGTTCTGAAATATATCAGAAAAAAAAAAAACAGAAAATGAAAATTTCATTGCATTTCCTTTGTAGTCAGACCTCAGAATACGTAATAAAAAATTAGTAGGAGGCAAAATGAATTGCTACATAAAGAACTGTAAAATACTTACAGTCTGCATTTTTCAGTGACTGTTTCTTTTTAGAAGGCTTGGAGATGACTTTGATCCGTTTACTGAGGAACACACCGATGTCATCACTATTGCCATAGAACATTTTTACCGATAACATGAAGTGCTTTCTCTTGTCTGAGTCTGATATGTATAATGTTTTGGCAGTGCAATAATTCTGTAGGTGAAAACATACTGCTGTTTCTTCTTTCAAGTAAATCCAGTTCAAGAAACTATGCATATTTAGTTATGAACAAAATAGGAAAACCAATGCAAGAGTTTCTAAAACAGATCAAAAACTGCTTTTTGCATCCCTTCCATTGGGATATCTTTTATGACTACTGTTTAGCTTTATGAAGTTTAGCACCTGACTTCAGTACTTTAGCATCTTTCTAAAGACCCTTGCCAGGACCTGAAACCAGACGATTAGAGACTATAGCTGTGTCAAAGCCATCTCCGAGTGGTTAAGAGCACTACTAAAAATTACATTTGAGTAGGGCTACACAGGCAGTACACTGGGCATGCACAAGAGTCTGCCTGTGCAGAAAATGTGTTAAGCCAAACTTTTCTTGAAAGGACGAGAAATGATTGGAGTTTGAAACACTAGAAAGTTACTTTCACTAGGTGACAACAGGAACTTAAAAAAAAAAATCAAAAAGAACTGTAATTATTCATTTCCTATTCAGCAATATATGAAGCATTTCTAAGTAGACTGTGCTGGAAATACTAGGTAGCTATAAAATACTGCCTAATAAAACAACCAGCTAAAATGAGGACTCACTTGCTACCAGCTCTATTCGAACTGTTTAAGTCATCACAAATATCTTCAAAAAGATCTTGTACGAATTTATGTCACTGTAAAAAAAAAATCTACTAAATTTACTAAGATAATATTTTAATTGTATTTTTATGCAAAGGGACTTAAAAGACCACTTCTACAAGCAGATGTTAAGATACTTCCTTGATGAGATTATCCATTCATTCAGGCCAGGGAGAGGGACATGGAGTTTGGGCCAGAAACCTTACTTCAGTTAACCACTGTTGCCTACCAAATAACCTAACAGTTTACTGACTCTGAATCAACAACCTACAAATGAAAGGTTAGTACCCTGCTACGATCCCACAAACCAAATCCACCTATTCAATTGTCCCACATATTTTTGAGGGATTTTTTAAAACCACTTATGTAGTGTCTGCTACAGTGTAACAGAAGTTATCAGAAATAAGCAAGGGTATTCACTGACATATGCACCATGTAGCTATTAACATCCTTTGCAGTAATCCAAGGGGTTTACTACAATTCTTCTACCTTTCCTTCCAAGTTCAGCTGCTGCATTTCTTGGTCGCTGTTTCCTATTCCAATGAAGGCGCAAGGTTGTGACTCTTGCTCAGTGCAACCATCCCGCTCCATTTGCTCTTTTTTTTTCTTCCATCCACTGCCCATAAGATACACACATGGAGGAGGACAAAAAAACCTGAAAATTAAAAATGCATTATGAGATTACACACAGCTTTCAAGAAAATTCTTGAGACAGAAACTACTGTGTACCCAAAGCTTTCTCAGCCCATTTGTACTTTGCACTCACATTTATATACACAACTTGGCATTTCTGAAATCCAAAGATGACTCTGACCTTACACAGGTAGGTAGGTCGGTATGATTTTGTTTTTTTAATTTGTCTTGGACAACTGAATTAATGGATTACTTGTATTAAACACCATATAAGCCTCGACTAGTGGAAGTCAGCTTTAGTATGAAAATCAAGTCTAACAGACTTCATCTCACCTATTCATCAAAATTACCTTTATTTAACAGATATAGAATTCTTTTCTAAGTACCAGAAATTCTTAATAGATGAAATGAAAGCCTTGAGTTTATAATCACATAATAAAATGTAAATATTAAGAACCCATACAAATAAATGCCAAGATGTGTGGTAATTTAAGTTAATGAATACCAATTATGTATATTATTTGTTAGAGAAACAAACAACCAAATTTCAAGTTTTACTCAATTCAAAACTTCTTAGTGGTTATGATAATGAGCAAAAATTACCACCTGCAGGAAAAAAAAAAATCAAACTTTATATCTTGCTAATAAATCCACAGTGAAAAATTGTCACTTAATTTCATTCTTTTTAAAACACAAAAGAACTGATGATATACCAATATGCATATAGCTTAAGTATCTATGAACATATTTCAGAAGTATGGTGCTCTCGTTTGAAAAAAGACCGCATACAAAAGAGAATTTGTAGAAAGTAGCTTGCTACGTGACATCAAAAGATCTGCATCCTTGAGAAGCTCATTAAATTAATTTGTGAAACTGCTCCCACAGATTGCTTTTTAACTTAAGAATTCTAAACTAATAGAAACAAATGCTATATTTCCTCCATTATGGTAATCTATTTCAGCAAAGACTTGTCATAACAATTATTTGCTCCTTTTATTGCCTTCACACTGTTCTGAAGCATGGAAGTTTTGACAAATAATGAATTATGAATTAACAGAAAGCCACCTGTAGAGGCACACTATTCCAAGTTTAACAACTAATATTTTTTCATGTGCTTATTGCATCAGTTTTAACTTTTTGTATGCTATTCTTCGGGCTACTTATGGGTCATATGAAGGCTCTGGATTTTTTTTTTCTTCCAATTGAAAATGCAGAACACAGAGAACCAGGCAGAAATTTGACAATTTGCATGGCAGATGTTTCCTGATGGAACTGTCAACTTGTCAACAATAAATTTTGTTTTTGAGGTAGTTTAACACTTTCACAGTAGCAGCACAAGAGAATACTTCCACTAGCCCAGCCATTAATCATAAAACTAAAATTTACTGTTATCTTACACTAGATAGAGTTATTGTAATTTTATTGCTGTACAAATAGAAGTTCTGAAATTTGAAAATCACCATGAATAGAAATAGTAAGCAGTGATAAATGCTATCAAACAGCACACACTGTGTATCCCCTTTTTGCTTGCTATTATGCCTTTTGCTTTTCTTCTTCTACCTGACCTCTGATACAGCTTTCTTCATGAACATACTGAATCATGCAGTAGGGGAACACCATGAGTTTGTTACATGCCAGTTAAATCCTCCCCTTCCTACTACAAATTTTTCAGCTTAAAACCAGGAATGCATTTCCTATTTTTCAACTGCATTTATTTCAAACAGCACAGATGTCATGACATAACTTCCCTCAAATGCTTCTCTACCCCAGAGGAAAAATGATCTTAAGAGGACCTATGTTTGTGAGGGAGACAGTGTAATGACAATTGCAAGATCAGAAAATTCATATTAAAGTACAAGGTTTATGTACTTGTACTTTCTACAAGACCAATCTAATTCATATGCCCTATATCACCCCACATCTAGATGTAAATACCATAACCGCTGTTAAAAAAATCTATTCTGAGGCTCATCTACTGGTTGCTGCAACTTCTGGCACGTTTTAGGAAAACAGAAAACCAAAACAAAGTAAGAAAGAACAGTATTAGCATTACATTGAGAAAATTTGTACTGTAGACAATTGATCACATTTTAAAAAAAATATAGAGATATACACAAATATATGTCTGCGGGTTGGAAAGAAGCTAGAGGATAAGAGTCACATTTTTGTTAGACTGGTAAGAGGTCAAGTGAGGACAATGACCATGCCAAAGTACTGTTTAGGACTCCTTCACTTTGCCATCCCAGACAGGAGAAACATGACGGTGGTCCTCTATGAACAATACTTTTCAAATGGGGGTTTATGAACTAACTCCAAGGTTAGGAAATTATATTTTTTTGGGAAGAAACTTCAAGTAACAGATGCATTTATTCGAGAGCTGATCCTTTGGAAACAAACTCAGATTGCTAGAAAAAGCACACCACATATATAGTCAGCTTCTGAACTCTCAAACTGGAATGAGAATACAAGATCCTTCCAGAGTTAATGGATGTATCCCACTAATTTTCTTTTCAACAATTATAAGCTGTTCCCAAAAAATAAACCAAACCCCTTGTATTCCAAGCAGGTATAATGCCATAAAGCATACATCACACATTTACCTTTCTTCCTCATGTACTCTTTTTGTATTTATCTTACCAGTTAGAAGACAAGGAAAAAATACCAAACTGTTTTCATATTCTTTTTCATTTCAGCTTTATTCTAAATCAAGTCCTTTGAATAACTATGGCCACTAGATGGCAATGAAGACCTATAAAATACAGGTTTAAACCCACTGATGAAGAGAAAACAAGCCACAACAATTAAAGTGCTCTTTTTAAATTAGAACACAGAGAAAAACCTTGGAAAACTATGACCTACCAAACAAAGAAGCTTTTGAAGCTGAGACAATTTTAAGTTTGGTTAAAACTACCAAACAAGAAGCAGGAGTCTGGATATTCACAACTTGAATGGGTTTTCTTATGTGTCAGGCTCTTACTGACCCTTCAGATACAGTCAAGTACAGTCTGGGGGCTTTTTACATCATATTTACAATCCCCGAAACTCATGTATAGAAGAGATTAACTATAAATTTTCTATCCAATATAGTGTGAGTAAACCATGAGTATCCTCATATTTCTAATTTTCTCAGAGAATTAAAGGAAGTGTCTTTGATATGTATAATATCACTGCTGGAAACAGGTTCTCTCATTAATAAAACATTTCTGATGTAAATAAGAATGAAAATGTTTATGGGAGAGGTTGGCTTTCAGAGAACTATAAAGAAAAGAGAAAATCACCTCCCCAAAATAATTAAAGTAATTTAGGTAACAATTTCCAGTATTACTGATGGGAAATAAAGTAGGACAATGTTTGGTGGAACAAATGAAAATACTCTTCTTTTGACCTTTGATTTATAGGGCCTACCACTCTTTTTTCTTTAACCACAAAACTAAAGTAAGACTGAGTAGGAGGTAAAAACTCTTCTGAAGTATTAATCTGACCTATAGCAAAATTACGTTGGTGGTTCTGAGCTTGTTCAGAATTTTCAGTACAAGAAGTAATGGTGGAAAATCATGTAGGATGTAATTTCCTCAATGGATTTATACATATTCTCTTAATATCTCTTCTCTATGCCATTAGCAGTCTTCCGTGAGGTAAATACCTAACAACTTGATCTGAAAAACAGATGAGATCTGTTAAGGGTCAACTCTGTGAGCTCTTTCATTACTGGAAGCATAAGAACCAGGAATGTCTTTCCTAGACAAAACCTATTCCACACTTGTTAGAACAGCATGACAAGATGCAGATTCAGTGCTTCCTACCTGCAGATACAAAGGATAATATTTTAGGATACCAGGTCTCTGAAAATATTTCATGTATTTAATGTACCTCTACAACATTTTTTTGTGGGCTCCTAGTTTCTTAGAAGAGGCTCTCTGTGATGCTCCTCCTATGCATATTCCAAGAATTTGTGATCAAGGTAATTAGAACAACAGGCAGTCTTAAATGAAGCTGACATTGGGACTGATATTAGCCAGGAGAGGTCAGAGGATCAATCCCCACGAAGTAAAGGGTGTCCACATAGTGCCTTCTTACAGTACAATTTCATGCGATGCTCAAGTGAGGAAAGACCACAGTACTACCAACCTCATGTTACACTCCAGGCTCAGTAACTCAGTACAGCAAAAAGAAGTAAGCTGTTACTCATCTGTTCGACAGATCTGTTCCATCAGACCACTGAAAACTGAATGTTTCTCCACAGAAAGAAAACCAAGCTGACATTTGTCTAAGGATGCTCCCCTCTATTCCAAATTACTTAAAGCGAAGAACAAGATAATTTCTAGTAGCTTCTGAGTCTTGACTGCAAAAACTGAAAGTAGAATAGGTTGAGTCTTCGGAACTGCCTGAAGTATTGTTTTAAATCAGACGATCACCAAAGGAGAGAACAATATTCCTTCAGTCATTTCAGGCCAATTGATACTGAAAGAAAACATGGTACTTCAAGTAGTGAAGCTATGCTAACTGAACTTGCCAGGAAGCAAGGGTTAGAAAGGACAATAAAATCAGTTCATGTCATTGCTACTTAGTTCTGGCGCACTCTATGCTCTTTTCAAACCACAGGCTTCTGTTCACAAAGGTTTGCTTTTTCAAATCATCCAAGTCATCCCTGTGTTCGTCTTACAGAAGTCTTTGCCTTCAGGAGGATTTAGAGGTGTCTACCAGCTGGTTTTCTGGGTGACACTAGCAGGGAACTTTTTCCTTTGTACTTGTTGGTCAATTCCAAGTTGGTCTAGGTAGGAGGTGTGTTTGTCAATTTCCCACATTGCTCTGGGTGTGAAACTACTCGGCAGTCTTCTTTCCATCTTAGGAGCTGAAAGAACTAACAACATCCACTAAAGAATTCAATATAACAACCAACAAATGAAAAATCATTAGGTGCTCGAGTTGTAAGGATGTGGAGCCATGGGGTAAGCCCTGGAAAAGGCTCTGCTCTCAATAACAAGATTATTAACCAGAGGGCAGGCACATTCCGTTCAGTGAAGGGAAGTATTTGAGCAGAAATTACAGCTTCACTAACAGCTGTAAAACAAGATGCAGCTAGACCTTCTCAGGCTAATCAGTAGTGATAGTGTTTAAACTCAGAACAGCATGTAATCCATAAATACCAATCTGGCTCACAGTCTTTGACGAACTATGTCTTGGAATCCAAAACACTTCAAAACTGTTGAATGTTCACACTGTTCAGACTCTGAGGAGAGAAGTCTCAGTGAATGGTAAATATTGAAACAATACAAGAAGCACAAGCCAAACACCCACACTCATCAGGACTAAACATCACCCGAGTCTCAATCAGCTGAATGCCTTTGAAAGATGACAGCCATCCAACAGGAAACATTAAGCAAAAAGTGTTGAATTCAACTAAAGTCCATCCCTGAGCTTCTTACCTCCAGGCTTCTTTGTTAAACTAACCAACATTACCTTTGTTTTCCCAAAGGCTAATAAGACAACTCCAATCAAAAAAAGAAAGAAGCCTCCTTTCATTACTGTTATTTAGGGACAAATATCAAGAATGCACTCAAATTAATCCAGAAAGTCTCCATCCATCTGGCAGCAACCTGGAATTGGATTTCAGTGAGGCCCATTTAAACAAGACCACTCTAGGCGAGACCCATGTCTTCTATAGTGAGTTTTCAACAGAGTATTTCACCATCTACTAAGCTTCATCAAAACACTGAAAGTTAGTTATTGTGCTAAAGTTTTAATTATTCTTTATGGATCAAAAATTAACCAGATTATATCCATGCCATAAGGAAGTCCTGTAGAAAACATGAAATTTCTCCATAAAAACAGGTATGAAATACATTTCTCTCTATAAAGCAGATGTACGCAAAACAACTCACTTCAGAAATGGTATTTAATGTAAAAATGGTGAAAACTTGATTGACCAGTTGCACAAAGTAGCCTTAAACCTTTACTAGTTTTGCTCAGTCCAGCAATATAAAGAACCAAAGGGTACATTCTGCTACGAATAAAACAGAAGCAACTAAAAAAACTCAAAAAAAATAGAAAAAAAAAGCTAATTCATCATTGAGTTTCACTAAGGACCTTAGAGCACGTATGGATCCAAGGATTCAGTAACCAGTTTTCTTTACACTGATAACAACAGGACATCATTAACTGATGCTAACAGTCTGGAAACTACCAGAACAACACCAGACACAGCCTAAATGGCGCATTAAACATAAGTAAAATTAAAATATTTAAACTGAAAAATGAAATCTTAGTATGTAATCCAAATTTTGATTTCATACCCATGCCAGAGTGGCCATCACTTCACCATCATACTATTTTATAACAACCATCCAACCATTTTAATTCCTAGTCATCTTCTGCAAAGCTCTGAAACTCTCTATGCTCACTTGACACGCTTCCATTTTAACGAGGCGAATCTGAGATACCTTTCATGAACAAATGCACTGATACAGGCAACTGAACTGCACCTCACAAAATCTGAAGTGGCAAAAGAATGCCTAATTCCAGTTAGCAATCTTCTCAAGCAGCAAGAAATCAATGACTAGTTTACCGAACATTATCAGTACTTAGTAACAGAAGTGCCACAGTGACTTTAACAGCATTCAAGTGAAGTATAGAGGTATATTCAAGGCAATAGGAATTTATGGCAATGCTATGAAACGCACACAGGAACTTTCAGAAACTGTGAGCAAATAATTTGAAGCTTTGCCCTGTATTTTTTAGAACACTTATGTAAGTTTTCCAAACAGTAATGGAACTTCTAATAATCAAAATGACATCTCTCTACTTTTTGTTTTTCTTTATTTTTTTATCCCTATTTTCTCCCTTCTTCTGATGCAATTTGTTCTCCAAAATAATGATACACAGGACAGCTTCGCAAAATGTTCCTGCCCTCACAAACTGCTCTGGCCCCAGGAGAACAAACCGACTGATGCTACAGACACACTGTTTAGAAAGTCACTTTCCTATCTGCAGGCACACCCCTCATTTTTTTGGGAGTAATATGCTTAACTCATCTGCAGTGATGAGTTAACTATGCAACTCTTGAATGACAATACAATCAGAGGTCCCTGTATTGTCATGATAAATCTTTCCAGCTGTTAAGTTTGCTGCAAAGGGTTAAAAGTTACATTGCAACCCTGTTGCATTTAAGTGCAGCAGTGAGCAAGAAGGCTGTACAGTTATATAGCAAATACACAGTGTACTTGTCTGTTTCCGTGCCCATCCTCCTTCCTCTTTCACTGACTTCTCATTTCATTCTCATCAAGAATTTCAGAAAAATCTAAAAAGCACTTTGAGTAAACAATTCCATAGAGCCGCAGAACCTGGACATTGCCCAAAAGAAAGGACTTGAGATACTGGCTAACAGAAAAAAACAGGCATATTGAAAGACACAGAATACTGTGTCACAGAGTACTGAAGAACAGTTGAAAATATAGTCTGTGTCTCTGTGATTCACAGACATCAGCAAGTGTGATTTATATTGGTAGCAATGAGCCGAGAACTTTGCAGGCTTAATTCTAACATTGATGTTTTCTAACACTTTGATACTTAATATACTAAAATCTCAAATCTCATAAAACTAAAAAACATAATGACTTAACAGGACTTGCACAACAGTGGTGAAAGAAAGGTCAAAACTTCAAAACCATTAATGTGCTGAATATATGATCTTTTGTGGTTAACAAATAGTAATAATGCACAGTGTATCTGAAAACTAACCAAATACTGTTCCATTTATTTCAGTTAAATTTAAGATAGAAAAGTATAATTTATACTTCAAGAAAATTCTATTTCATCATGAGAAGATTAGGAATCTGCGTATGAAGGACCACCCTCTTCGCTTCTACTAGTCATGCAATAAAACCACCGCAGAGAAGACTGCTGGAAATTCACCTTTGCCTAAAAAGCATCATCATGTCTTCCTGTAGATTCTGTCCCTTAGAAAAATACCTGTTATAATAACTTGTACTATATTGATTTCTATGAGAGAATGTTTATCATAATTATGGTTATGACTGACTTGTCATCCTCTTTAAAGCTATTACAGCTTTACTCAGAGAAATATCTTACTGAGGCTAGCAATTTACCTCTCATATTAACTTGAAATTACTCATGAAAAAACTCCTCAACAAACAGTCACCATTAATCACCTTGTTTACTCCAGATTTAAAATGGAAGGTTTAAAATTAGAGCTATTTTAGTTCAATGGAAGAACAAACTTCACCCACAAATAGAGAACATGTTGGTACAAACAGGCACCACTACACTGAATGTCATAGGCTTGGAGCATTTGTTAGATAATTAAATGACTTATGACAACACATTTTGGTTTATGTTTCTTCAGACTATAGTGCAATCTGAGGAATTCTGCAATGTACTACACACCAGACTACACACTACTGTTTCCCTAGCAGGGAGCTGTACAGAAAAGCCAGGAAAGAATATAGACTTACCTTTTTTCATTCCCATACGATTTCTGTGCAACTTTTGCATGGAGTATTAGCACTGTTTGATCACCTCGCTCCTTTAGGTAATTTCGCATTGCTTCCCTAAAAATTAGAAGACAAAATGAGCTTCGAAAGTTCTTTTGGTTTTGTTGATAATTATAATAATCCAAAGACAACTCTAGGACAAAAAAAAAAAAAAAACAAAACACCACCCCATTAAATATACGAAATTCAAAAAAGGCAACCATTAACAGGGTCAAGATGAGTTTGTTTTAAGACAATTACACAGCAAAAAGAAGCAACTACCTTGCATGATGCTAGCAGTAGATGTCTTTGGTAATTTATAATTACCACATTTTCTAGGAAAAAAGATGCTTGTGATGCAAAATCGTATCAACGCCAATCACCATACCATGTTCAAAGTCCAAATTTATAAAGTACCATGCCACAAATATTTTATTAGAACACATTATTAATTCAATTTTCTCCTTAACCAATTTAGTCTTTCATGGTAATGACAAACTGCTCTGAAATTTTGTTTAAGATATTAACTAAATCAACACAACATTTATATAAAAGTTTTCTTTTATATAAAGATGTGAAGATACTAAGAAAAAGAATTTTTTCAGCTTATTGTTTCATCTAGCTTTCTAGAGAAAGCCTCTACTTCCTGCATACAATCAGGTGAAAAAAAAAAAATTACAGAATTTCTATCATTCATCACTGTAATGACAGACATCACATAAAAGCTATAATTACCTCAAATACACCAACAGCAATTCCTTGAGAGAAGAGACCAACACACCCTACCATTCTTATGTATAATAATCTAACTGTTCATTAAGCAGCATGCCAAATTCAACACCCTAGGGTTTAGCTGTGTTGCAGCGCTGACAGGAACACTTTTAAGTCCCTGGAGGAGCTTTTGCAGGTTGAATGCCCACCAATGCACTCATCTTCAAAGTCATCAACTGGAGAAATGAATTCTGAATTTAACAGGAAGTTATATGAACAGATGAAACCCTACAGAAGAGAGATTTTTTTTTTTGGTGTTTTGTTTTGTGAACTGCACCAAGCTGTTGAATTCCCTTTGCACAGATACAGAAAACCAAACACTTCCAGTAAAAAAAGATGGAAGATAAAAAGTAATATTTTGTTGACAAGACTTTTTTCAAAAGAAATCCCCACAAATAGTTTCACAGAGTAAAGCAAGTAGATGGGGGTGGGGGCAGTTGGACAACAGCAACAATCCTGCTCTGCTAATGATGTTTTGTAAATTCTTGCGTTTCTGAAGGCTGAATAAGACAGTGATCAGTGTGCTAGATCTTCTGTGCAAATAGCAGGATATAAGAGCAGAGAAAATACTTGAATTAGTGTTTTAAATTTGGACTAACTTCATTTCTTTACATTTGACATTGGTAAAACTGGTGTTTATCTATAAAGCAAATGGAAGAACTGTTTCAGAGCTCACAGTTACTTTATATACAATCATTGTTTAAGAATATATTGTAAAGCATAAACATAATTCGTTGTGAAATTATTATTATACATTTCATTATGAGATGTTAGCTGCATTTAAGTTGTTTAAAAATGTTTTATCAGAAAATCTGAAATAATCTATTCAGAGTACTGTCATACTAAATTAAGAAGATCTGTCATACTAAAAACTTTTGACATCACTACTATTTAAAAAAACCCACTAAAAACCAGAAACCCACGCACAAAAATGCTAGGTGCTATCTAAAGTTTTTTTTAGCATTTTATGAGGAAGAAATTCTGCCTTTTCTACTGGTTGGTTGCTACAGCAGACCTGTACAATCCAAGCTCCTAGGAGAACTAGGAATGTTCTTCTCCAGCCCCTCCCACTGATAAAGAAAACACATAACCATTGCAATTCTAACATGACATTTTTAATCAAATCTTAAAACTCCCCACGAAGTGAGTACTATTGTAGTTTACATCTAAAAATCAACTAGCACAATATGAACAAAGTAGTATTGTTCTGACGAAGCTTGTATGATGATGGATAGATTATTAGACAAGGGGACTAAAAGAGAATAATTTTCCAATAATTGAACTAAATGCCTTTGAGGGTTTATAGATACATTTTTTAGCATTACATAACCAAATCACACACAAATTTGTGTGATGGTTTTCCCATTTCAGCATTTTTCTCTTCAAAGGAAAAAAAGTTAGGTTACTGGTTTCCAGCCTCTATCAGTACAGAAAAGGTTTACAAGCTTTCCCAGATGCCTACCCTGTACTGACCGGAAAGAGTATCCGGCACATGTAGTAGTAGCTAAAATCCTGCACAGGAAGTTTAGATTCACCATAGTTAATAGAAAACTTTGTTGAAAGACTTTATAGCGAATAGCCATTATTTTTATTTGCTCTTTTTAAATCATAGAAAATAATTCTAACAGTAATGTCAGGGCGATACTAACAGGTGTTACCGCTCAGGATAGAAAACAGTTTGTTCTTTAAATATCCCTGAAGAGAGGTAGGCCAACAGCAAACAGCCACGTTTGTTCAATTACTTCTAAGTGAGCATAGATCAATTTTGCATTGAAATGAAGTTTAACAATGACACAAGCTAACCTGAAGCTTATCCAGAAATGCAATGAGACAGATACTGCCAATACAAAATATAAATACCCCCTGCCCCCGTGCTTTACACAAGGCATCATAATTTTATTCAAAACAGAAGTAGGCCAGACTGACAATGGATTTCCATGTCTTCACACACCACTATTACCACACAAAACTATAAAAAAACTGCACATCTTTTGTACTTCAAGCAAACTGAATTTTAAACTTAGTAGTTACTTATAGCCAGCACAGTTTGTGGTACAGAACAATAAATATTTGCATAGACCATGTTACAACAGTTTGAAAACATGGTGACTACTTAACAGCTTCTAGTATAAAGACCTCTCCGGTAGATCAGGAGGAAATCACTCCAGTCACTCTAAACACTTTTCAGAATGGATTGACTTGATGGTACTATATGATGCTATCTCCGGCTGTTTAGGTTTCACCAAAAAGTGGTTAAGATCACTCCTTGGCAGCACTGTGTTCATTTTTCTCTTACCTGCTGCATGACAGCAGTAACATAATATCTGAATTTTGGGACCTTACAAGACACTTCTACCCAAGAAAATAAAACTGGCTCATTCCTGGTGATTTAAAACTAAGCAGTTTCACACCCTACTGAAAAATCTACAATAACTGATATGTGAAGTCAATACCATTTCTAAAAAGGCATTTTGAGTATCATACTGAAAACAAGCCACTCACTGTTCAAAATTTTACTACCGCTGATTGCATACAATGATTGAAAAGTTTTGATATTGAAAATTCTAGAACTTAGCAAGCCACAATTTAATGTGGAAAACATTCTGAGAATGAAACGGGTAACTCTAGAAAATTGTTAAAAAAAATAATTTTTAAAATTTTTACCTTGTGAGCCGTTTCGGTTGAGGTCGCTCTCCAAATTTCCTGAAAAAATAAGAAGTTGCTAATTGAAAACACGAATATTTAGTCAAAGTTTTACAGTGAAATACTATCCCAACTTTAAAATTTTTGAAAATGTATTGGAATTTGGTGTTTTTTCTTTGTAATTTCTTAGATAGATTGCTATTAAAGTATCAACCACCTCCTTGCAACAGCTTTTCCCACAACAGCTTTTTTTTTTTTTATTTGGAACACTAGATAGCTTTCTTTGCTAAAGTCACATTTACTTTTTCTCTGAATAACTTTTTAAAAGTTCAGATATCACAAGTATGTAAACAACCAGGAGATCTCTGTCATAGCATTGACCAGAAGTGCCAACAAAAAGCCCTTACTGTCAACATACAGAAATTAACAGACTTATCTCTGAGTTGACAAATCCCAGTGAATGCTTCCCATCATGACAATTTCTCGGAAATCTTTTTTCCTTAATCACTTCTTACAAAAAGGATGACAACGTATTTCATACGTGCCAGTACAGAATTATTAGAAAAATCTCTCTCATGGAATGTAGCCAACCATGATCCAGAAATATCCTGCCATAGACTTAACGTTTTTTAACTATAAAGTGAGACAGCTGTATTTCTTTCAGTGCTTTAACACTGTTCTTGAGAGAGAGCACACTCCTTACACTAGGTTAAGACTTTCCACGAAAGTGTTTATTTACATAGGACACTGGATTTACACAGGACAAACATTTTAATTAACAAAAACATCCTCAGATTAAATCTAAATGGTCAGGTAAAAGACCTGAAAAAGGGAAGACTGTACCCAGCAATGTACATCTGCAATAAACATCTGCTCAACCAACCTGGTAAGAAAGTATACCCACAAACTAAAATGAGGACAAAAAGGGAAAAAAAACCCCACAAAAAACCACCAAGAACCACCAAATGAAACACAAACAGGCTTAGCTTAAGACCTTTCTACCTAAAAATAAACTGAGGCCTAAGAGACTTTACTGCTTCTTATGCCAGTGTTCATAAAAATCTTGATGACTTCCTACCTAAACTCTTTGATAAGTGGGCATATCTTTCCCTTTATGCTTCCTGAATAGTGAAAAAAAAAACCTAATAAAAACCCTCTCCTAATATTGCCCTGCAACAGGTGCTGGAGGCTCCCTGGGACAACAAGAACTTGATCATTAAATGATGTGACAAGAAATTTCCGTTTGTGCCGTGTATCTGTCCTGAACTCTGCAGCAACTGGTGGTGGAATGATTCGATACATTCCAATTTTATTTGAGTAATTCTACAAATGTACAAACCAAAAATACACGGTTATTGCCATTTATACAGTTGAGCAGAAAAACACTTCTAAAAAGACAGTAACAAGAATATTCAGTAAATTTTGAAGTTATTTTTCAAGACTTGAGAAATTATTCTTCTAAAGTACTGGTAGTCCACTCCACATAGATGAGCTGAATAAATAAAGAAGACAAACTGTATTTTTCAGTTTAAACAATGAAATTAAAATTTATTCTTCTGACCAGACAGAAGTTCTTTTTACATTTTATTTTGTTGCTGTTAATACACTGTTCACTTGTTTGGCTTTATTTTATCTTTAAATGAAACAATGGAAATAAAATGCTTGCTGCAAGATTTGTTTTTATATATTTTAAATTTCAAGGTCTACTGGACACGTACTTGATTTATCTTTTTCTCTGTGGCATGTATCAATGCATTGTCATATTTGTAATGCAGAAAGGTAATCATAAAACCCAAAGAGTTTTGCAGTTTGGCAGCACGAAGTTTATATCCCAAAGCCTTTCTGTTTCTACCACTTATCTTTTCAGGATCTGCCTAGCTTCGTCTCCCATGCACACCCTGTGCCTCTGATCTTCCCTGGATAACAGGGTGACCCACCTCCCCAGTACTATCTGTGTAGTTATTCCCTTCTCCCCTGGGGAGCTAGCATCATTACATCTGGCAGAGGATTCACCTGTCTGTGACTCACCAACTAGACAACTGATTAGATTACCTTTAAGCAATACTCTACAGACAAACAACATTCCTATAGATTAGCTGCCTGATTTTGAGTAGAATTACAGTCTTTGTTTCAATCCCTTTGCACATTTTAATTCACTGTGAAAAAAAATTAAGAGGTGCCTATTTGGGAGCACACACCACATGTGCTTGTACTGTGGCCAACAGATCCAATCCAAGATGAGGACGCTAGTACATCAGAAACTGCACTAACATAAAAAAACCTCCCAGACACATCTTACACTCCTCTAAGGCAACATTTATCCACGCGAACACTTCAGTGCTGCAGACACATTCCTCTTGCATGTACACTTAACTGGTGTCTTAAAAATAGCTTTACTAACAAGGTATCTACACAAAACAGCTGCAATTACTTGAAGAAATAAACCCTAGCTTCTTCTTTAGTCAAATCCTAAATATACAGCACAGGAAAAGGTACCAAAAACCCCATTCTTCAGAGGCAAAGATAAAGCACTGAAGTCATTCTGGAGATGCACAGGGTATAAACTCAAGACCATCTGATGCTCAGTGCAGTATCTTTATAAATCACATGCCAGCTTTCCCTCACCTCTTCCATCCAAAATAAAGTTAATGATGTCACTGAAATCTACTTGTGAACACATATAAATACAACCCTTAGCAACATGAACGTTCCAAAGAGGTGGTGCAAACTAAATTTGGCATATCTTTTATTATTCTTTCAATATACATTACAGGGAGAGTTAGAATACGAAGAAACTATATATTCATATTTACTTAAGTCCAGTTTTTTACTATCTCTGAATTAAATTCAGCTACTTTTTCCTCAATAACGTCATCTTAACAAATGACTGCTGGTTATATACCCTAGCCTTGGTATCAATGAACCTGTACCACCTCAAAATAATTTCAAATATCCCATAAACATTCTTCAGAACTAAGAACTCTTAAGACTTGACCTACAAACCACTCAGATTAGTAGACATTTTCAGAGGGAAAATTATATTTTAGGAAAAATTAATGTGACCTGTACAGGAATGCTATAAATAAATTTATTTAAATATGTGACCCATATGTGCATGAATAAGGTTGACTGACACTCCGTTCTTACACATCCAGTAAAAAAAAAACCTCCCTAGTTTAATAGTCAAAAAAGTTAGAATTAAAGAATGATTAAGAATGGAACAGGAAACACAAACATTACCATGTCATAGTATTATTCTGTCACATACCCATAATTGTGAAAACTGCCTGAAGTTCACTGAAAACATAGTGGAAAAATGTTATCTCAGAGTAATAAAAGATACAGAAGTCAATATGGATGATCAATGGTTTTCATATGCAATTGGCTAACACTCTTTAGCCTTTAGTGAGAGTGAGAGCATGAGAGAAAAGTGAGAAATGGATGTAAAGATGTAAGAGACTAATAAAAAACATGCAAAATGTGAAAAAGAGACGGTTATTCTCTCTCTCTCACAAACACAGAAATAAGGAAATAAATCTAAGATCTGAAAATTTTATTTTAGAACAAAAAAAAATTCGTTGCTCTATAAACACTGTTATAACTAAGTTGTGAAACATATTGCTAGAGGATATTGTGGAGGCTGAAAGCACAAATGGACTCAAAAGTCTGGTACAGAACTCCATTAGCTTCTATTAAGCACAACAACCTATTTTTTACAACCTTGTTCTCAGGAAAACCTGAACCATGTTCTAACAGCAGTAAAGAAGTTACCAGAAGGAAAAAAAACAGTCCACATTTACCCTGTCTTTCATATTCTTTCCTTAATCGTCCATTACGGATGACTAGCAGGCACAGCCCATTATGTATAGCCCTATGAACTAGATATATTCCACAGCAGCAACTGCATCCAGGATGCTAGATTTTCAGTCACATTGCAAAACTCAAGATATACAAACAAGACATGAAAAATAAAAAAAAAAAAAAAAAAGCAACACATGCATTTCACTTAATGTTTCATCTGGTTTACTCTCCATGTTTGCAACTTGATATAGATACCTGTACAGACAACGCACACTGAAGTACAAAAAACTATCAGTAACTACCACATAGAAGAAAAGACTGATACTTCTGATGTTAATTTGAAAGTGCAAGAAATACATTATCTATGGTTTTGTATTAAATTACAGAAAGTGTACAAGCTGATTGCTGTTATTTCAAACTTCTGTATTTGACTGGCATATTGAAAAATGAGCCAGTTCAGACACTTCAAGGTTACCTGTCAGAGATGACAGACTGCAACATTTTTCTTGCGTAGGTCTTCCCTGGATTTCACTTTTCTGGAATGTCCTTTTATATTCTGTATTTCTATTCCTCATCTTTGTTTACACCTTGCAAATATGCAGATTGATAGATAAGAAAAAATATACATGAGAGGAAACTAAAAATGTATCCTGGTTTTACTCCTATGGTGGTTATTAAACAAAGTAAATACATAATTTGAAATCCCAATTATAAGCTATATATCATTATATCTGAACGCTCACCAAGTTCTCTTTTCCTGTTTTCTCTTATTTTACTATCCAAGACTAAGCACTGTTTCAGGTGTTCTGTATTTGAATTCTGGACATACAATCAAGTTTCAATTCACAAAACGAATTCAGCGCAAACTATATTTTGTTATTATTTCCCTAACACACTGCACTGCAAACTTGAGTGTGAGCATTAGTCACACCACAATCATTTGCTGCTGCAGCAAGTTATACTTGTTCTAATAATTCTTTTCCCAGTCCTCTATTTTCTCCAACTGCTAGTTGTATTCTATTATTTCATGTATTTCATTTGTCTTCTGACGCTTTGCATAAATTAATTTCACTTGCACATTTTGCACTGTGTAGGCATAACTTCTCTCCCACATCATGTCCCAAATCATCACTCTTTTCAAGTCCATTCTTTTCATTTAGCAAGTCCCAGCTGGGCATTCAAATCAAACATCTTTTCCTCATTCACAGAATGTGAAGTGAACTTACTATTTTTCCTTGTACCTCTTTACTGCCCCTCAGGTAACTCTGGAACTGAACAAGCGCACATTCTTCTTACAAGTACACTAACTAGCTGTGCTCAAAATTTCACATTCTCAGGTTAGATCAAAACATGACACAACATATAGGGTAAGTTTCAAATGTTTTCAGAAAGTATCAGAATTCCAAATCCTATCTGGAATTCCTAGCTCAGATACAATACATTCTGTACTAGTTTTCTATGGCTGCAGGAGCATGAATTTCCACTGTTTCCAGCGTCTACAAAGGAGCACAAAGACAAAGAAAATCTACCAGTTATTATATGTCCCTACTAAAAGTATCAAACTTTTTCTTCTGTGATACAGTCACCAATAAGATAAACTTAACTGTTTTGGATTAATTTTTTTTTTTAGTGGTTCTATGTGCTAAGTCAACTTTGGAAGGAAAAATAAAAAATAAAAATTAAACAAGACAGTTTTGCCACTTACAATAACAAAATTATTTAAAAACAAAAAGGAGGAGAGGGTTTGTTTCATTATTCAGTGATGCTGTCCCATCCTCAACTTTGACTGAAGATATTGTGGTCACTAAACTTCTCTAGCATTCTCCTGCCTGGAATATGAACTTCAATTTTTTCCAGTATTGGCCTTCAGCCAAAAACATCCTTTTACAGTCCCTGAGAAATTCCCTTCACCTTTACTAACTGAGCACAGAAGCCTGAAAAAATATTTCCAAAACATTCAAGTGTAGGCAAACTTTAGCAATTTGCCTTAAGAATTCTATCTTACTTGACCCATAGAATAACACAATTTTTGGCATCTAGTAGAAATAGCATGGATCTTTCTGTAAATAATGGTCTCCAGAGAGGCAAAAAGCAAAAGGGAGTTGTCAAATTTTAAGACAGCAGGATTTTTAGCAGAAAGCAAGCATGCTGGAGAGCCCAACAGGGGAGGAATAGCAGGAAGAGTGAGGACTGAGAACGGAAGACATGAGTGGAAAACTAAGACTTGCTAGGTGAGAAGAATGGGCCTGAAAACATTATGGGAGATGAAGCACCAGAAAAGCCTGTGGCAAGGCAAACCATTTAAATTTAACTCCAGAATATACAAAGACTAGTAATACACTATAGCTACTGCTTTCTCTGTCACCTTTTTTCGTGACAGAAGTTTTAATGGTGTCTTAAAGATTTCAACACTGAAAATAAAAGCAAAATACTTGCCTTACCCTGAAAAATCCAAAAACATATTGTAGCAGATATCCATGTGCTGAGATCTGAGTTGACATCTCTTTGTTTTCCTTTTGCCTTACATAAGCATGAAAAGATCATTGTGAGTGTTGGGGTTAAGCTCAGTAGGCAGCACAGCACTACACAACCGCTTACTCCCCCCCACCCAATCAGACAGGTGAAGAGAAAAGCATCAGTAAAAAGCAAGAAAACTTTTAGATCGAGATAAAAGTTGTTTAACAAAAGAAGAAGACCTGTAAGAAGAGAGAAACAAAAAAAAAAAACCAAGCCAATCACTCACTACCTCCCATAGGTAGACTGATGCCTAGCCAGTTCCTAAGAAAAAGCTGGGTAACCTCTCTAAACGCCACTCCTCTCCACTTTATTGCTCGGCACAACACTATATGGTATGCAATATCTCTCTGGCTAGTTTGGGTCATCTGCCTGGTTGTGTCCCCTCCCAAAGTCTTGTGAACACCCCAGTCACCGTGTGGGGACAGACACAGGACAGAGCAAGAAACAGAGAAAGCCTTGACACTGTGCAAACACTGTTTAGCAACAGGTAAAACATTAGTGTGGCACCATACCAGCTGCTATGAAAAAAAGTTAACTGCATCCCACCCAGATCCAGCACAATGAGAAAACTCAAGAAAAATGGATGCTTTCTACATGTGAAACAAGTGACAGATTTTGAAAATGCACAGAATGCCTGTTCATTGGAAAAATTTCACTCCCAACTGTTCAACTGTCAAATCATTTCCAACTGGACCTACACACTTCTTGGTGCTTTTGACTGATCTAGCAAGGGCCTAACATTTTTCCTGAATAACAAAACCAATTCCTTATTAATCCAGTTACATGAGAGCATATATCACACTATTCAGTGCAGAACGCATTAAAGGAACTCTTTAAGCTACAAGAGATGACTGCAATACCTTAGTATGAATTCTGGAAACAATCACCGGACAAGTGCTCAGAAGAAAACTTCACTGGAAGAAAGTTATCCTGTAAATGTTTAGTGGAATTGTTCCAGCTTGTTCTCCTGAAGCATAAACCTCCCAACATTGTCAGAAATAAGATATGTCTATCAGTAATCCAGGGCAGCATAAGACCTGGAGACTGACTGAGTGGCAAGTCCCTGTCACATAAATGGGTTTTGAGACAAACACAGTTTGCTTTGCACAGGCTTACCAGGGGATAGAGATGATTAAGAATACTAAATGAAATACAGAAGAGAGTGACTAAAGAAAATTTTCACTTCCTCAGAGGAGGTCTGAGGGAAACAATGCTTGAAACAGAAGGAGTCTAATGAAAAGAATTTCAGATTATATAAAAATCTCTAGAGAAGTTTCAGAATACACTATGCAATTCAAAAAGAAAGAACACAAGAAATTCCAACCTCTGCTCTCCAACAATATATAGTGACAATGAAGTTTAGTGAGAGGCTAAAGTTAAGTTCCAACATTTCTAATATCTACCAAATAGCTGGTATCCCAAAAGCCATCAAGTGTGACAGAACTGGGGAGGAAGAAATACTGCCGCTTCAACTGTTACAGGTATATTGTAGTTTGGAGTGTAGCAAAAGAAACCTCTCTGCTTCACTTAATCCCTGTTCCAAAAACACAGCCAACTGTCAGATGCAACCTTCTCCTAGACCCTCTTACGTAGTCATGAAACTTGTGAAAGAATGTGAACAGTTTGGGGTTGGATAGCAAGACAAAAACCTTAGAAAGAAAGAAATTACAATAAGACAAGTCATTTACAGGTATTTTTTATCATTCTCCCTCAACTTTAAAACAACTGCTACATATCTGGAAAGCTACAAAGTGTTTCAAATGTACATTCAGCCTTTAGCAGAAGATGACCCTCATCATAACTGGGTCTACTGCTTCTACTGTAAGAAAAAAATACTTTTCAAATAATTTATTTCAAATTGCTGTGTGAATCAGTTATCACAAACCTGTGATAACAAACATGGTGTACTGCAAGTTCACCAGTACGTGAGCGCACTAGATTTACTTGGCCTACTAATGTTATCTAAGATGTAGGGAAGTGAAATATTAGGTTTTGCAGTTTCACATTTGCAGTTTGAGGATTAATAATAGTAGTCCCTTTCAGCCATTAACAGAGACATCATCTGAGGAAAGCTAAAAGACATGGATTCAAGTAGCATGCTGGGACTCTGCTTTCTCTCCTTTTCATCCTCTATCCTCTGCCCACTTCCAGCTCCAATTTTCTTAACAAAGACAAACTAGTGAGGAACTAAAGCAGCACTGAGGAAATTTCATATTCATGGACTTTAAATATGCTTAAAATTATCAAAGCTAACATACATACAACAGTGCTCATGTACAGGACACAGTGAATAGTTCTCAGAAGCTATCACTTAATCTTCCATTCATTAAAAAGATTTCATACAGGTTAAGCAGTATAATGCAGCCTGCATGCTAAGACTCAGCTACTCCACATCAGTCTGGTTTTGTTTTTTGCAGATTTCTACATTTAGAATAACATGTTACATCAACAAAGAAGCAGATGTACATTTTAAAACACAAGAACCTTCTGTTAATGTAAGTATATTTTCTGATTTCTGTGAAGAGACAAGATGCAAATGCTGAAAATCTTTCTCTGCATTCACCTACACAACCATATTCTCTCACAAACATTTTAGAAAAATCTCCCAACGGAAAAGATCATCTATGCTGGGAAACATTATCCCATCTGGTGGTTTCACAGACACAAAGAGAATTCCTATGTATTAAAAAATGGTAATTTATGATCCAGCACAAGCTGGCATATAAAAAAAGACCACAAAATTTCATACAGTGGTTTCTGCTATGATTGGTCTATGAAATACACCTTAAACATAGCTGGTTGATTCACAACACTTTTAATATTTGTTTGCTGTTGGAGACAATTGATGCATTTGATTTCTATAAGTGTGAATTATTCCACAATGATATCCTTTATTTTTTAAATGAAGCTGAAAATAGGGCATTGCTATGATTTGCCAATGGTAAAAATGCACAGTTCAAAGAAGTGATGCTACACAGGTTTAACACATGATTAAGAAACCAAAACATCTTTAAAACACAAGTTCTGACATATTAAAGAGACAAAACTGGATACATTAATTCAGTTAAAATGGAAGTAAACACAAGCAATTAATACTATTTATGCTCAAACTGAACTTTTCACAACACACCAGAAACACAAACTAAAAGGAAAGAACTAAAATAAATAAGCTTATACTGTCAAAAGAAAGGACAAGTGATGAAGTTATTCTTCTCTCAGCCACGCTATGCTCCACAGCCTACAATTCCACACAACCTTCACTCTTCACAAAATTATGAGGAGATTTATTTTTCTCAGGTACTCCCCCCCCCCCATGTCTCACATGTATTTTTTCTGTTGCTCTCCTCTGATCTTTATAGTTTGTTGTGACTTAACACCATATGGCCTAACATGACGCAACCTACACAGCTGAGCATCGCTATCTATTGTGGCTTTATCTGCGCAGCATCCTAGAAAGAGGATTTTTAAAATCCTTAGACTACTTATACCCTAAACATTTTATGGTCTTCTAGTATTTCCTCTCACTCAGAAGAGCCACAGAAGTCATTGCTGTGCTACTCCCTCAATAAAAATACTGCTGTGGCCACTATTCAGTCCTAAGAAAGGTGCAGGAGACACTTATGATTATGCAAGTCCATTACTTTGCACTGATGTTTATATATCTCAGGAGTATTCTGTTTTTTTTTTTTTGATAGGAACATACTTCAATTCATATAACATGACATAAAATACACAGATAAATGCTGCATTTGAGAGGCTCTTACACTTTTTTATACTATCACACACCTGAGGCACAGAAACTGATGAAGAAATTACAGCGATCTCCCCTGTTGCTCCCTCCAGGTGCAAGTGTGTTCATAAGCACGATTCTCTAGAGTTGATGAAGTCAGCAAAATAGCAGTTTCCAGATCACCCATCACACTGCAGGCTGGTTCATCGTTCAGGATGAACACAGACACACTAACAGAGTCACATGCAGTCATCAACTCACTCTCACTTCTGCCTGCCAGCAGCACTTAGGCCCTGATTCTCATTAGTGTGTCTACTGTAATAAATATTGCTATAAAGACTTTGTCCTGAAGAGTAGGAGTTGAACTAAAAGCTAACCCATTTTTAAAGATAAATACAGTTTTCACATTCACATATAATGTACAAAGAGCCAACCTCAGCCAACCTGCTTTGAAATACTACTGATCCAATGCACCCTCTTTCTTATCCATCCTACAAAAGGAGATAAAATTAATTAAAACCTCACCAAGCAAAAATGTCTAAAGGATATGAACAATGCTAGCACTTCTCTTACCCCTAAATTCCTTTTCTCCTCTGTAAAGAGTGAATGATGGGTGGTCCAACTGCACTGTGGCTCTTTGGAAGTAGGGGGCACAGCAGCCCCTGAAATCACAAAACCATTAAGTTTTTGATCAATACACAAAACATTCCCTCTCTTCAAGAGAAAAAAAAAAAAAAAAAAGACCCACCTGCTCCAGGGTGAATGCCACCAACTATGCACTACCACATCTTTGTACTGCATGATCCTGTACTGCTCCAGTTTATACTTAAAGAATTTAAGTCCTCCAGCACAGGGAACATCTTACATTTTTGAAACAAGTCTTCTACTGTACAGCACTATATACACTTTTGGCACTATATCAATAATACTGACATAAATACAATAGAAAAAGCTCTGCATCATTTAGTCACGCCCTCTCACTGGAAGTCACTGGTTCAATTAGAAACTCCCTCTCCCTTTTCTGACCCGCTTTCATCCTCCCACGTTCCTTTCATTATTGTCCTCTCTCTTCTCCAATCGCCATAAAAAGAAAATCACAGAACCACAAGTGCAATTTAAATACAGCTTGCACCGGATCAGTAAATAGGCTCACATTTAAACAACTTACAGATAGTAAACAAATTCACTTATTTTAGTAGTCTACCTACACTTGGGAAAAAATTGTCCAGTAAATCCAGACAGAACTCACACAACTCTGTCACACTAAGTAAGGCAAAAAAGTCAGTAATGACAGCTTATCAAAGAACAAGAAAGTGCCTGTAGATGTGTTTTCCCTGCTTTCGCTTCCTGCTGCAGGAACCTGCTGCAAGAAGCTACAACAGCCCAAAGATATCAAGTATACTAAAGAACCTAGATATAAACTTAAAGGATGCCATTAAAATGTTGAAATGGTGTACTATGTGAAGAACATCATCAAAAATCACTCCATTTATTAAGATTTCTTTACATTCACATACTATTATTTCTTTTTGATTGACTCCCTAATAACCTTGGCTCAAATGTTCAGTGGAAACTGCAGATTTGCACACACTTAACTTTGCAGCTGAAAGAGTTATCAGCTTGAAAAACAAGCATGCCAACAGAATCTCAGTCCCTAAAACACAATATAATTTGGCTTAGCTTTTATTGCACATTCCCTATGCAATAGTTTTACCTTCATCCACTTAAACCAAAAAAGAGTGACTGTTAAGAAAAACTAAAACTACACATAGTTCACAAAAATTGGCTACTAAAATAACGGCAAACTGCTAATTTCTAATGACATAAAAATAGTCTGAAGCATGCTTCCACATGTAACATCCAACATTCATAGCTTTCATTGACAATTACTTTGCTCAGTGTACGGTTATTACGATTCTTCTTGTCCATCTGGCACAGTAAATTTTCCCCTGGATCTCACCTTGCACATCACCTGTGATTAGATACTTCACAAGTGAACTTGAATTTTATTTCTTAAGAAAGTGATTCTATGTGCTCTACTAACCATAATTTAAGTACCAGTGAACTTTTAAAAAACAAGCAGTTATCTTTTCAGAAATTAAATTTCTAAATATGGTAAGACCAGAGCTATTGAGTAACAGAACAGTGCTTTTAACAGTTAACATCTGGTCATAATTGCAAATAAGATTTAGTCTGAAGAACTATTTTTTTTTAGATGCATGAGGAATCAACTTTAATAAACCTACTGATTGTTACCTCTGTTGCCTGATTACTTGACAAGTCACAAAATAGACACAAGATGAGACTTTTTAGACCACTTTCCTGCCAATGCAGGAACCCTCCACTATACTATAGTACCTGACGATTTGCTCAACCTTGCCTTCAATGATTGAATGTCTGCAGTGTTCAGAGAACAGTTTCCCCTCTTTAAATATACCTCCCATTCTTAACTGGATGATAAGCATTCACCTTCTGTGCAGAAGGCAACTTAACAAAAAAAAAGTGAATAAAAACGAAGCACAAAAACTTAAGGTTCCTTGTTTTCTTTGAATTGCTACCATTCACTGTAATGCCAAAAATACATAACAGAAGCAGAAATTGTGAATGATTTTGCAAGGAAGTGGTAAAGAACCATACTGAACTTGCAAAGGAGGAAGATTCTCAAAAAGCCAGCCTAACCTCACTAACCATAAAGGCAAATATGTATTTCTTTTGAACACCTCTTAAAAGAGATAACAGGTTCTTGACTGGGATAGTCATTGGTCAGCTCAAAATTTCTAACCACTGCTCTATTAAAATAACAGGTTAAACACTCTTCCATGTGCTTTTCCTTACTCTCTACCCACATAAACAAAGGAGCTTCATTACTACAGCAACTTCCTCCTATCAGCAGAAAAACAAGGAGAATGTACTAATCTGTCTCTAAGAGGCTTACTGTCCTGCTCCAAGCTCCCCAACCAGCTTCCTCTGCACCACCTGCAGAGCTCAGACCTCCAGAGGGAGCCAACTCAGTCCATCAATCAGTCACACCACTACCACACTGGGAAGCAGGAGACAGAGGGAAACCAGTGGTTTTGTTGCAGAAAGCTGTTCAGTCACCTTAGCAAATTCAACTTTAAGAGAAGCCAAAAGAGATGACACAGAAGGAGCAGCTAAGCTTGCTTTCTCCTACACTCTAGCAAGCCTCTAACTCTCAGGGAAAATAATTATATGTAAGAAAACAAAACACAGAAAAATTCAGTAAGGAAAATGACATACAAAAAACAAGTCTTAAGCATAATTAAGGGACCTTACCAGTAGGCTAACATCCTTGGTCAAAGTTCAGCTTAGGACAGTTATAAGACTCTCACCCCAAATGCAGTCAGAACTTAATGCAAAATGACAGTTAAGTATACTAACATCTCTAAGGTTTAAGCAGACCAACTCTGACAAGTCTTGCTGTGACAGTGTAAGTCACCACTGTCTCAAATGCCCTTTCCACCTCTCTGCTAGGTCAGGGTAAGCAACGTGTCTGTGTCCCAGCCACTCAGGTTCACAGTTGGACTGTGGCTTCACAGACAGCTGAGCTGGTTTGTCACCACCAAACACAGGTCTTGCCTGCCAGCTTCCCCCTGGCTACCTTTACATGCACAACTTCCACCCAGCACTTGTCAGACCTTTCCACAGATAGATTCAAACCAGTAACCCAGAACAAAAACTATCTTTTGGGGGAAGAGGGGCATAAAAGGAAAGAAAGTCTATTTTACTGATTCAGTCACCAACCCAGAGAGTGCCAGCACCAACCACAATGCAATCAACAGGAACAGAGCAGAATGCGACCTCCCACTTTGGTAGCAGCATACTATTAGAAATCTGGTGCACCTGGTAGCTTCAGTTTAGACCCACTTCATTGTATTTTAAATAATATAATTAAAAAATAAATCATACATTGCCTTTACTGATCTTGTTTTGGGAACTGTAAGTCATAACAGCACTAGTATATATAGTGCTTAGCCCACCAAAGTAAAAGCTTAAAGAGCCATTTTAAAAACCCTTTACCATATTTCTACACTTGTAAAAAATACCTTTAGGAAATGGGGATAATTCCCTATCATCTCCTTCCTCCAGCAACTCAGTTGAGTCAACATTTTATACTGCAGAATATTTCTTTAAAAAAAAAAACAAAACAACAAAGTTATTACAGGCCTGTACCCTCTCCTTTCATGCCCTTTCTTACTCTAACTTCCATATTGACGTAATCCTTCAAAATACAACATGAAAGCAGCTCCTTATATTAATTAAAAGGAAACTGCTATAGTTATATAAGCTTAATCCTATGCAACTACATCTCATCCACTTATCCTATACTTGTAAACCAATTCACAAATGATATCAGTACATAAGCAGAGAACAGGTTATCAGCTCATAAGCAGGTATCCATGCAAACAGTAATTTCCAAATTGGCAAATAAAATTAATCTCTTCTGTACATTAAAATTATGACAAAACCTGTGAATACAAAGCCGTACTTGGCAGCAACTTGTTTTACAAAATTACAGTGTTTCCTAGATTTCAGATGTTTTCTTATTACATCACCCAGGAATTATGTGGTTACACTAACATTAACTGGGCGCAGTTGCAAAACGAGCTGTCAGTATCCTAGAATTAACCAATCTAAAGTATATTGTTTTGTAATTAAGCTTATGAATACATCATCCCATGAATATAAAAACAGCAGCAATAAACACACATCCCAGAAAAGAGGGAGAATTAGAAGGCTTTTTCAACTTTCTAGGACAGCTAAATCATTTGGAGGCCATTCTTCAACATCAATCTTTTTCACTGTGATTGTGCTAAAGGTCTCCAACTGGGGAACATTTTATATAAGCAAATTATTCTTAAACCTTTAAAGTCACATAATTACAGAGTAAAATCAGGTGATATTCCTTCTGCAGTTGACAAACCTATGTTTTAATAAAACAATAAACGTTTTAAAAGATTTAAAAGCTTTGGATTTTGTTGTTGTTGTTGAACTGATTCATAGGTACATTATTTCTATGTTTCTAAGAGATTAACTTATACTTCAGTTACAGCCCCTGCAATAATTCATAGAGCATTCCCACACAGGAAAGACACAGAAATTCAGATTCACATTTAAGAAATACCTGATGATTGAAAGAAAAAGTGGAAAATAGTGCATGTATAACAAGAAGTGTATTTCTGTTTAAATGATATAAGCTAGAAGTGCCTTTCAACTACTACTATTTTTAATTGCAAAACTCAAATATTTAGGAACAAATTGCTAGAGAAATATAATCTCCACAATGCCTATCACCAAATATGATGATACTTTTAATAACTGTTGTGGCAAATGGGTCAATGATCCCTAAACAAGAGAATTAAACAGACACTCCAAAAATACACTTTTACTCCTCCTTATCTCAGTACATTTACAACAACCATATGATTAGATTACGTGTCTGGGATGTCAGCAGGCTAACACCTTCTCATCCTTTCTTCTGGTATTATAATATTACAGTTCTCTTACGTAGTTACATATGCTCCTATTGCACTCAAATAACTTTTATGGGGCATTTTTCATACAAAAAAAAAATCCATGGAGCACAAATGCAAAGCAGTTATTATTGTCCATTTTTTTAAATGGAAATTGTGTGAATCATACTTAATTCAAGTAGGCTTGCTTTTCAGGTTTGTCAAGTTTAAACTCCACACAGATGCAAATTACTGGTAAAACTTCTCCCTGCATCTTAATGAGGCACACTATAAACTATAAAGCCAACTTGAAAACAAGAATGTTTCTGAAACAAATTTTATTTGACCTAGGTATTCAAAGTGTTTAAGGACCTAGTATTTTAAAATAAAGTTTTACCCAACAGCAATTAACCTCTGCATGATCTTGAACCTGTGACTGCTAGAACACTAGTTTCCCAGAATAGTGCCTGTGCTGGCACAAATTTTTGTGTAAGGATTCTACTGCATGATAAGCGTGTCTAAGCAGTGTTGCAAAGACTCCCAACTGCTCAGCTCTGAACCCAACCTCTTTTAAAAACATTGTCTCATCCTTTCAAGTACATTCAGGCCAGAAGGGAAAGTAAATTGTCAAAACTTTTTTGAAGTACTAAACAACCAAATTTAAGAAGTCATTTCAGTTAGCAGCTACCACCACCTCAATCATACCTCGACAAGTTTAGAAATGATTGCCAACACAGGACTGTCGACTGTGTAGTACATGGAACACACTAATCAATAGGGAGATCTCCTTCCCGCAATTCCTTCTGCTGCTTCAAACAGAGCAGGCTGAGCTCTCCAAGAAAAATCGGAAAATCATGGACAAATGTGATCATTAAGGTTCAGCAACCAGCTAGATAAGCTGAACACCTAAATTAAAACATGCAGATGCCTGTGCAGCCAAGATAAATGAACAAGAAAGTCTCATCCTAAAGAAAACTGGAGGATGACCTATATTGGAAGCTACGGGTTAGAATTCAGCATTTTAGAGAGACGATATCTTCTCTTCCTAGGCATTAATGCATTCTGGAAAATATGGACATGCTAAGATGTCTACAGGGAAAGCTTCATATTCTACTAACAGCTAGTACTCCTTTGCTGCTTTAGTTTCCCAGTTTACTAAAAACTGAAGCTCATGCCGATTAGCCATCCCTGCAATAACTTTGGAACACATAAATCAGTTCTCACTAAGTTTAAAAAGAAGAAAAAAAGAAGAGAGTTTTTAAAGACAATGAAGTTGCTGTGAGTTTTATGAAAACTGGAGGCTGGATGGACATTTCCAAAACACTGATGTCATTGAAAAAGACAAGCAGAACTTGGAAATTAGATACTGTTTCACAGCTGGTCACTTTGCATATGCCATTTGGAGAGACAGTAAGCATATGCCTTAGCTATACTACAGCTACGCTTTGCTCATTAGGGATGAAGGAGCTCATGATATTGTCCCATAAACTTTCCTCACCATATAGGGCACAAATGTGTAGGAACACAAGTTCTTTGGTCCTGCTGCTTACGGAACAACTTGGAGACCAAAAACACCCTGTTACTTGACAATAGTATATGCAAAATGCAATCTAAACAAATTAAGAAAATTCAGAATGCCTAAAGTGCTTAATTTGTCTTACATGGTTATGGGAAAGTTTAAATACTGTCAAAACAGCATTCATGCATATAGAATACAATACCAGCATTTCATCTTACAAATCTTTTCAATTTGTTATCTACATGCTGTTCACCCCAGCGTAAGAAATACAGAAACCAACTGTTTGCTCTACAGTCAGATTGTAAGCAGAGGGTCTCCAGAATTTCCAACAATAAATTATGAAGCAAAACATTAACTCTTGAGTTACACACAATTTCAGGGCCCCTGCCTTAAGTGGATTTTTAAAGAAAAAAACCCTATGAGCTACATACTATATTTTTTATTACTATAAACCTCTTGGAACAGGTTTCAAAATATGTTATGTTTACTAGCCTGAAGAAAGTCCAATAAAACACTGTGTCAATTTAATGAACACCAGAAAATTATATCACTGTGTAACTTATTTTTTTTTTTACTTCCCCAGTGGTTCACAGGTTGTTGTAATAATTTTGTGTGCCAAGTTACCTACCATATTAGCTATGATGGTGTCTAGCTCTTTAAATAGATGGTATTGCTATGGGGACAGAAGACGAACTGTTGGACTGTTTCTATGATGAGAAGGGTAGTGGGAGAAGTCAAATGTGAGTGGCAGGTTTGGAAGCCTGAGGTATTTTTCACTTCTGTTTTGTATTTTTTACATATACACAGGAAACTCCCTTGGGGGGAGAAAGACCAACTTCCCTACAGCTAAATACAAGAACATGTGTAAAACAGAAAAGCCATTCAATGTTTCTAGACCATAGCAAAAAAAAAAAAAAAATTTAAGAACCAGACAAAAACTTCAACACCGAGATAGCAAAATCTACTTTTCTGACCTCCCAAATTTCTTCAGACAACAAAGTAGTAGAAAATTCATGGGAATTAAGAGACAAAAGATTAGGATGCCTCCACACACATACACAGACCATCATCTACCTTCATACTCAGAGATTCCATTCTCTTCCCCAATCCCAAACTACTGCCTGCCCGTTCCCCTCCACTCCCTTTTACTGCTGCAAAGCAAGTTGAGACAACGATGATGAACAAGGGCAGAGGTAAGACAGTCCACCAAGAGTTGCAGGGCCTTCTGCTCCCACTTCTAGGGGTTATTCTTATTCAGGCCAAGGCTCCAGCAATCCATTTGTCCATCTCCAACAGCAGGATTAATGGACAGCTAAATAAAAGTAAGAACCAGACAAGCCTAAATGGTACTTCCGCTGAACATTCTCCTGTCTATGACTATTTTCAGTTCAGAGGATTTCTGAGCCCAATGTTGACACCAGGAATGAACACAGCTTTTATTAATAACTGGACCTCACATGGTCCAAGAATACTGTAGATAGTAAAGAACACATACTATGTGCTTTAGAGACTAGTGGAACCAAGGGAGGGTTCTGCTATAGACCAGGGCTACACTGTACATGCAAGGGAATCCCAAGGCAAATTGGCATCATCAGTACAATCAGTCTTGAAGGGTCACCCCACCTCAGAACTAAAATTCAGTTTTAACACGTCAGCAAAGCCAGTTTCACATTGGAATGACACTTGAAAAAGCCTCCAAATCACACGGCTCGGAAGCCACAGGCACTCACTGCTGACCCGAGCGCTGCAACAGAATGCCACAGCTGTCTGAAGGTACGCACAGAAAGCTAGCTGTCAAGTGCGGTATGATAATACAAACACTTACTAATAAAATTAACTACAAACAGTAAGGGAAAGCATAATTAATTGCTACTAGTCATGTATTTGCTTTTCAGAAAGCTAATTTAAATTAATAAGAAAACAGAGCATCTACATTTGAGGGTCCCAAGCAGTTTTGCACTGGTACTATGCAATATAGACCTTTCTACCAAATGTTTCTAACTTTTGAGAACAAGATTTTTTTTTTTTTAAAGCTGCAGATCCAGCTGAGGTTTGGTTATTTTGGGGGGGTTTGGTTTGTTTTTTTTTTGTTGTTTTGGGGGTGGGAAGGGATTTGCCTTTATTTGGCTTGGTTTAAGTTTGCTTTTTTTTCCCCCCCAATAAAAGGATTTTCCAGTTTCCCCTAGGGATTGTCAACTACAAAGCACAATGTTCTTTAGGAAATACATCTTTGTTAACTACACAAACAATGCTGTGACAAGCACCCAACAATGCTACTTTTAATAGTTAGAAGATCTGATCGACCATTCCAGCACACCTTGGGACAAACCTTAAGTATACTCACCATCAGGGCACCACTCTTCAGAATACACATGGAGTATACAGAGGTCTTGAGAGCTCCAGTCATCCTGAGTGGTTTTGTAATGAAAACCAACACAGTCCATCCTTTCAGGTATACTAGTGCCCCTGAACCTGCATGCCACACAGCAGATAAAGTTTGCAAGCAGTATGAGTTATAGGTGAATACAGGCTACTTACAGGAATGACACTGTGCCAAGACCTAGGGCACTTCTTGCTCAGAGTCCTCAAGAAGATGTTTCTAACAGCTACAATTAACTGTAGACACTGTAGAAAACAGGCAGAATAAGGAATCAAGAGGACTGAAACAAAAAGGCAAAAGCAAGTGGACAATGCAATAAATGGTCTCAGGCAGAAGAAAATGTACTGGAATCCATCACAGATTATTTGGCAAAGGAGAAGCTGATAAATTACTCAACTCTTAGGAGGACAGCATGAAGTTACTTTTGGCTTCCAAGACAGAAATTAAGAAAGCAGCTGAAAAAAGGAAGAGGCCACAAACAGAAGAAGCAATGAAGATCTGGGACAAAGCTTAAGTGTTTGCTTCCTGTTTCTCCAACTATGGCCCAGTGTTGCAAGACTGAATGTTCGAAAGTTCCTTTTACCAAAGGAGAAAGGTTGCACACATCCAGCCTCACTGGCTGGAATGATCGTTCAATTCTGATATCCAAAGGACATGCCTATTTGACTTTTCAAATTTTGTCGCAATTAAGGGAGGAGGAGCACCTTAGTCAAAAGGCCACATGAGCTGCTTAATCACTGAGAGAAAACTGAAGCTCACTCTTTGAAGAAAAAGTGCACCAGTGTTACACATCTACTTCAGGAACATCTTGATGTCAAACTCTCAAATACATAGTTTTTTTGTGATACAACAACAGCAGGCAAGTTCATGACAAGTGCATCACAAAATCTACAAACGACTAAAGATTTCTTCTCTGATGAGAACAACAAATGTGGGACAGAACTATTTAAATCAAATTGGGAGTTTTTAACCTATGTTAAAACACCCCAGTTTGAATACTATCTCTCTAAGGTTCAGAAAAGGTACCAAGAAAAGCAAATCTAATGTTTGTATTCAACCACTGAACCAGGGACAAAGAAAAATTACAACTTTATGCAGAAAGTTACACATGCTCTTTTACCCATCTTATGTTAGGAGAAACTTTTGTATAGTAAATATTACTTCGAGTTCTATGACAAAGCTGTACAATAACCTGAAGTTTATCTGTATACACACACTCCTTTTGGGGCAATGCTTATTTAAAGAATTTAGCTTTCAAAACCTGGTCTCAGACTTCTTTTGTTTGCTTTCATCACTTCAAAAACAATCCTTTCTCCCGGTTCTGTTATTTTTAAAATGAACCAAAGAGAACAAAGTGTCTTGTTTCTTCACAGCTTTCAGTATACTGTCTACAAAGCCACCAGCAACAGATTGCAGTCTCTGAATTCATTTGAAGTTCTATTTTATCCATCCCTCCTGGAGTAGCAAAAGGATAACAAAATAGTTATAGCTTACCATACACTTCTAAGATGATGAAGAGGACCAAAACATGTCAAAAGAGAAAAAGGTAGTGAAAAGAACTAATGAAACTTCTCCAAAACAAAGTGATCCTCTACTATGTCTTCTTCCTAGCCCTCCTAAATACATTTCCTGCCTTCACAATATTAACACTTAGGGTCTTCTCTTGCTTTCCCCATATAACTTAATTTTATTCATCTCTCTGTACCAATGTTTTGTCTTTTGTTACTAAAGATATCTGGGGTTCTTGAATTCTTTAGATTCTATTTTCTCGCCAATCCTCACCGGTTCTTTATCTGGCAGACAAGGAACATACCAGTGCTTGCTAGATATTCCCTCTCACAATCAAAGACACTGACATGGCCAAGCTCCAAGTTCCAGAAAAGCAAGGAATAGGGTTTGGACTTGACTTAAAACATACAGTTGTTAGATTATCACATTGGTTGAGTAGTAACAGTGACTTCCCCATTCTGTAGATAACGGTGGTGATGCTCTAAGTACACAACAAGCCTTTCAGGGCCAGTAACAGCAAAAATTTGGGGGGAAAAAGGAACATGACAGATCCAGAGTAAGGAGCAACACTGTTGGGAAGTATTCTGGAAGTACTGCTTTAAGTAAAGGTAAGTGAACACAGACTGCTCAAGAACAAAGAGAATAGGGCCTCTACAACAACTTCCCAGAAAAAAAGGGGAGAGAAAGTATTCTGGTGTACTACTCACTTAAAAAAAAAAAAAAAAAAAAAAGAGAGAGAGAGAGAGATGTAGAAGCAAAACTAATTGAGGGCTGCTCACAAAATTCAGGAGGAAATAAGACAAAGTATGTAAGTAAAATAAAAAAACCCAACATAATTTCAATATGCTGTATATACAAGAAGAGGAAGCAGAATTGGCTGGATCTAAATTGGAATCAGAGGAAAGGAATGTCAAGTAGTGGCTATACACACTTTTCAACTAATGTCAAAACAAAAAGGAAAAAATATTAGTTAGGAAAGCAATTTGGACACTGGTAGAATAGTACCTTCCATCCTAAAAAAAAAAAGTAACACCATCACTGAACTGCCTAAAACCAGGACATTAAGTAGGAGAATACTGAATACAACAGAGAAAGTATCAAAAGTGCCACCAGTAAAATCTATGTTAAGGAAGTATCTTAAACAACCATATCCACAATTTGAATCCTATGCACCAGAAGCACAGAGGAAACTTCCAGTAAGTGAAGAAGTCTCTTATCTCTACAGATGTAATACTCATCGCTGCCTAATAACTTCTGGCAAACACAGGTCTGTTGCTTTCGGGGTTTTTTAAGAACAGTTCTAACTGAAAAAGATAAAACTTTCAAATCTGAACTGATGCAATACAGCTTTCATGACTATGCAAACTGACAAGTCTCATCAGACTACCGCTAACTTTAAGTGCCATACAGCAACAAGATGAAACAGCTGAGAGTCAGTTCAGGCTTTCTGACTGCTGGCTAAGTATTGAACAACAGAAAATGAAAAAAAAATGAAGAGTTTCTCCAGAAAAGCTATCTGGATGAAACACTGGAAAACCATGGGATATGTCCAGAGACTTCTTTCTTATATATTTCATTTCCATATGAAAACTCAGCCTAGATTCAGGGAAGACTCACACAAGGACTTGCTTCGAACTCTGCCTTGACAGGTACCTTCAGCATATGTTCTGCAGTCGTCTTGTATTTACTGCAGTCTCAAAAGCTGCATGGAGGTGCCGCAGCTAGTCAAAAAGAAGAACAATTATCCTTACAGCTCAAGGGACCCAATAAAAAAAGTTATGGTATACATTGCAGAAGCCTTTAACGCTTGCAAATGACCATAAGAGCCTGGTCCACTTTTCCTTTGCCCCATTTTGAAGTATGATTTATCACTTCAACAAGCTAACTGTGAGTAAAACTTCTCAATAAGACTTTTTTAAACATTGTTTCATAACAACGCCTTTGTTTTGGCTGGTAACTATTGTGAAATACAGGTATTTTGCCCACTGCAAATAAAAATGCAAAAAGTTCTGATGTTTGTTTTAGCGCAGTTCTCACGTTTGTTTTAACAGTCCTTAGTATTTTGAGAGTGCTGCTATCTAAATGTAAGCACCGCAAACACAAATCTTATTTACTGTGTCTTCAAAACTGAACATGAACCTGGCCAACACCTGTATTAATAATCAAAATTGATATCAGAATAAGTTTTTATGCCTTAACTTTCCTGTTTCTGATTACCTTTACGGCAAAAAATTACTTCAGATCTAGAGAACTCCCTATTTTCTACCTCTACATAATACGTTGCTCTATCACTCTTGCAAACAAAGAGGCATATTCACCTTCATAATCAGCAGCAAAACAATTAATATTGGAAGCCAGTCTTGTAAATTTAGTACTTATATGAAGACACCTCAAACTTTTACGTCATGATTAGGATTCAAAATTAGTATTATCTGTGCTGACTGCAAGTTTGTCACAATGCATCAAGCATGCTACAAGCCTCTTCCAAAGAGGAAGTCTGATCCCAAACACTCATTTTTACTAACTGCTCTGCATAGCTTAATGAGATTTGTAATGCACATGTAAACAAAACAAACCAAAAACAACACAAGCCACGCAATACTAAAAAAAAAAAAAAAACCACGCAAAAACAAAAAAAAAAAAAAAAAAAAAAAAAAAAAAAAAACAACAAACCACCAAAACTGGAATGCAAAGAAAAAAAAAAAACCAAAACACAACCAAACCAAAAACAACACCCCAGGACTCAGTGCTGGCAAAGAAGTACTGAACAGCAGAAGAAAAAAATTTGGCCAGAAAAATACTTGGACAGAAAAGACATGTCCAAAATAGTTTTTCTATATCCCCCTCACTTCTGGAAGATATTACATTATTAAGGATTTTACTAGTCATCACTGTATACCTACTACAAAACTAAGCGTGAAAAGAAACACACACATGCAGAATAACACCAGTCTTTCAATAAAGCTTTTTCTTTTCTGAATTCTTACACTCACTACTGAAGCCAGAACTGGCTGGCTGATTTGGAAAGTGGTAAAATATTTTGAATTTTCAAAATAAATACCTATACAGAATAATTTCTCAAGTAGTATAAAGACACAGCTACAACAACTGCAGCACCACGTCATTTTTCTTCATGCCACATTTACCCACTGGTCATGCCCTATACATTGCTTTTATGTCTCAATTATGTAAGAGCAGCAACTCTCTAGTGTCTAATATCCCTCACTATTACCAAAACACATTAATTATGAATACAGTCACTCAGTCTTCCTTACCATACCTTTCTGTTAGGCGGATTAAAAACTTAAGAAAGCCTGATACCTTCTGACCATCTTTCACAGTGGCAGTAGGGAGAGAAGACATGATACCACCTGCAAAACCCAGCAAACTCTGAACAGTGAACAGCCCATAACCACACAGAGCAGCAAAAACCAAATCAGGAGATAGCAATTCTATTTCCACCTCTCCATGGACTCAGTGTTTGACCTTGGCAAACTGACTGGTTTTTTGTGCTTGTTTTTTCATGTTCAGGACACGAAGGGCTTTTACGCAGATGGCTGGAACAACAACAACAAAATAACTGAGTAAGTTTAATTATTATTTATTCTATTACGCCAGGCCTTAGAACTCTTCTGCAATGGCATAAATACAGAGTGAGTGCATGCACCTCTGATTCTCTAGACCTTCATTTTGAAGTTCCCTTTACGTAAAAGCACTGGTGAAAGCAGTAACACATTACGAGAGACCCCTCCACCCCTCCCCCACGCCCCACATCAAAAACTGATAAAAGCTTAGTTTCACAAATTCTTCTACTGAGCAAACAAGATTCACCTTATTTTCTCCACTGGCAGTTCCTAATCTACAGCTTGCAAAAGAAACAGTCCCTGCAAGATCCTCTGCCACTGCTCCCAGACAAAATTAAATCACAGACTTAAAATAAGGGCTGTCAGGAAAAGAAAAGCAGGATACTGCCTAGCGAGTATTTTTTACTCTACGCCATTTCTATGGTCTGGCAAAAATTAGGGACCAGTATTTTAAAGAATTCAATTCCCTCTCTCAGGCTCAGAAAATTCAGAATTTCATGGCTGTCTGATCAAGTTTCATTCCGATACCAAGTTTCCCAGTAATCTCCCAAAGCACCACACACTGGAAATAGGCCACAAGTATAGCTTTGAAAAAAATAAAGTGCAGATGAAATGTTCTACAGCCCAAGCAATGTTATCAAGAAGACCTGCAGAAAGACTTTTTTCTGGCACATACAGAAAAATGTCTACATTTGTCTGTACCCATGAAGGGAAAATTTTAAGTGTTTCTTCTGCTACTCAAATAACTAAAAATAATTACATTAACAACCAAGAGACTGACTAGGATCCATTGCAATATATACCCCTGAATGTCACCTATCAGAAGTAGAAAAATTAAATGAAGTAACAGGTGTAATCTCACTCAGAGCAGTCAAAAATGACCACTTGCCAATTACAACAAGTGTTCTGGATTTTGAACACACCAATTAAATGGCACTTCATACAAGTTAGTCATGCAATTACAACGAAAAGGGGATAGTTCTTGCTCCTGAACAAGAAACAAATTAGGAAAAGTCATACCTTAGCACAACCACCTTAATGTTTTCATGTTTTCCAACTGAAGCAACGAAAACAACTTTGTTTAAATAATTACAGAAACATAAATTCAACAAGAATGTTTTCAAGACTTATCTACATAAAACAACATGTTCAAAAAAGAGCCTCACAAACTAGCTGAAGCAGCATGCTGTTGACCGAAATGTTCAGATTGCTTTAGAAAGAACAAATCATTCCCCGGCAGCATGTCATTCATCGAATAATCTGACCAATCAAAATAATAAAATATTATAATTATTGTACCTCACAGTAAAATTTTATACATTAGTCAAGCTTTTCCAAAATTACAAAAAAATATTAAATGGAACACAAAAATAGTATTTATCCTTGTAAAGTTATAGCCTCTGTCTATTGCAAGGATGTAAACCTACGATGTTAATCACGAGATGTCTCACACCATACATACCGAAACCTCTACCTTCTTTCCTTTCTCAGTACAGAAGCTTACCACTGCAAACATGTAGTTTATGCATTTACAAGCAAAAGAGCATGAAGATACATGGCCATATATCGCTATCTGGCTAACTAAAATCCAGTTGAACAGTATGAAGTATTCTTCAGAAAATTATATTATTTTAGATAGTATACATAGGCTCTGAAAAGTGGCCTATGATGGCACGTGGAAAGAGACAATGAAAGAGTTTCTTTAGGTTGCAAAGGGTATTTAACATTTTTTTAAAAAAAGGTAGCAACCACAAAATATACATGCACGCGCACGAATTACGAGTAAAGAGCACCACAACATAAGTAGAAACCCAGGAAATGAGATAATGTCAAACTCTAACTTTAGCGCTCACTTTTCCAAGACTCAGTAAGAATATAATGATATGGAAAATGCTACTTTCTGTTAATAATTTTATCTTCAAAGAAATTTATCAGCTGTTTCCTTTTCTGAGTTTTTACATTGGAAAGAGATAACCATAATTCCATATGTCCTTGACTCATACAATCTTAATATTAATTATTGAAACTATGTTCAAGACAAGTATGAAAAATATATGATATTAGAACATTATAAGCATTTACACATGTAAATAATGAAAGTTCAGTAAGATCAAGAATACAATTTTACACCTATAATTATAAACTTGCCTTGACATACTATAGACTTAAAAGGCATATCCAGTTTTGTCAACAGCATTAAGATTTTATCTGACAATACAGCTAGTGACATTTACTTTTTCCCTTCTTCACTTAAATACCCAGGGAAAAAATAGGCAACTCTTTAAAAGCAGGCAGACACTACAAATGCTCAATTTTTCAAAATACTGCAATAATGTAAATTTTTTTAAAATCCACTTAAAAGTACACCTTCCCTGCAAAATGCTCTTGGGAAGCACCGATTCAGCATATCATAGTGCCATACAGGTCAGTTAATAATGTGCTTGCAATGAACATCCAAAGAATTCAGGGTGGCAAGTATTACAAACATAGAAAAGATGTGCCAAAACTTTAAAATGCTGCTGACATGATTTGCCTTCCAAATGTGAAACTAATATTTTGCATAAACTACATTCTTCATTCTCAATAGAGATTCAAATGCATTGCATAAGATAGAATACTTGCTTGTATTAAATATTTTACAAATCTAAAATTACAATTTATCTCTTCAATTTTATCAAAAAACAAATATAGCATAGAATAGTTATGTATTGCACCTTACCCATACTCTTCACCAAAACTGAGTTACTAACTATAAAACCTTTTTCAAAATCTTTGCCTATGAAGGCACCAAAGGTCTTTTAGGAAAGCTTTATAAGCAGCTAGAGGCTACCTTAGCTTCTTTTCACATTATTATTAAACATACAAATTGCTTAAATTCAAAGTAGTGAAAAATCACACCCTAGAATGCATTATTACTGCAAAGTAGAAATCAGCAAGCCAGAGGAAAGAAACTCTCTCTCACAAACTCATGATCGTTTATGCAATTCATAGTACGGAACAGCATACTTAAAAGAGAGCTATCTCTGCAAAGAGACATCAGCAAAGGATATTGCCTTTTAACTAGGAGTAAAAAACACACACTTATTATGTCTAATAAAAGTTTACAGTTTATTTCTGGAGAAATCAAGCTATAAAAAAATTATTTTCAAAGTTTCTCTGTGCTCTATATCAACCAGAATAAGTCAGAAAAGACAAAGTGCTACTTAATACAATGAATAAACAATGAAAGCAAACAAAATCCAAATCAAGAGCTTAACTTCATTAAATTGCTCCTACTGAAACTAAAAAAGGTTAAAATAATATCTGCATCTTGGAAGACTCCTTCAAGAATACAGTGCTCACAAAGACTTCCCAATAGCCAGACTTAAGACACTGACATGCTCCTTGATAATAATTTAAATGTTAGTCACACAAAACCATCTACTCATTTGATTGTAAACGAGTTTTTCCCAACCTTTAACACTCATCATGTGCATATATACAATAGCCATAGTTACGCTGTTACTCAAAACTGAATAAGAATTATGTCTAAACCTCAAGTGACAGTAAAAACTGTAGCCTGAAGATCCCATCCTTGAATTCTACTCCTATAGTCCATATAATACTGTTTCTACTCTTTGAGCTTCACTGAAACCATTCTAGCATTTCTTGCAGCCCAACCCTATGATGAGGCTCAGAATCAATATGTAATCCTTATCTTCCTAGACCTGTCAATCACCCAAGACTACCAGGAATGCGTCTTTTCCAGAAATATTCTCCCTGGCTTCCTTGGCATTGTTGCTCTCATGATTAATCCCTTATCATTCTAATTGTTCTTTCAGTGTATCCTCCTGAAAGAGCCTCCTCATTCACCTGTACTATTTTATGAATCACTGAATAGGTTTCTGTCCTGCATCCCTTTCCATTCTGCTTTGCTTTATCCAGAGTCAGGACTCAAATTCAACTATTAATTCTTAGCCATTAATCAGAAGCATACTTTCTACTTTTTATCTCCTGTGTTTGTCCAAGGTAACACCTCAGCTTGCGTCTCTTTTTCTGCATACAGATGCCTCACTATCAGCTCAGTCTCAGCACAGACAAAACACAGGTCTTACTCTTTCTATCACTGCTTCAGTCTCCTTTCCACCATTGCAAGTCATTGACTTTCAAGACTCTTAACTAAGCATCAGCTCTCAAACCATGGTCCTCTACAGATCCTAGAAATAACCTGGTTTTGAGATCCTGGCAATGCCCACCACATCACTAAGATATGCCTCTAGTAACTTGAATTTTATCCTGTAACACAGCAGTTTAATTCTTAACTAGTGAAGCATCCTTCTTCATCCTTCAAAATCCATAGTTGACCCTCTTCTATTTATTCTAAACATTCCCCCCAGACAGCTTTTTTTAGCCTAAGGTCAGAACACACAAGTCTTCCCTGCCCCCAACTCCATCCGCCTTCAGCATCCACTTCAGTCTCTACTTCAAGACCCTCACTGGTCAATGTCCTCATCCTAGAATTACTAATCAGGATGTAGAAGAGGTTAAAGTTTCAATAAACTGTTATATTTTCATCTCTGAACTACTCCTCTCTTGCCTTCATTGTTGGGAGAGCTCCACAAAGCAGTACCTTCTTCTTTCAAAAACCTCCTACCAGTTTTTCCAGAGTTCTCACTAAAAACAAACAAAACAACAACATGGCTAGCACACTTAGGCCATTATGCTGAAATTCACTGCACTGATGCCAAACATTCTCCTGTGCCATCACAGATCTGAGATGATCTTCCCTTACCCTTAAATCTTCAAGTATGCTGGATCAGGAAGCATCTCTTAATCACAGAATTTTGGGATGAGTAATTCAGACACATAACTTCAATAGTCTGATACTTTAAAAAGTGTTACTAAAACAATTCTCTACTCTACAGCACCTATGGAAAACATCATACCAGTGATAAGCCCACTCACTTATTTTTGTCTTTTTCAAGGCTTCTCAACCTGTTTGAAAAATAATCCAAATATTATCTCGTATGTTGCTGTTACAGAGGTTTTCACTTCTAATCAAGTATTCAAACCTATACCTAGCATTTATAATTTTTATCTATCCTTTCTAAATTTTGTTCACTTATCAGCTGGTAGCTTTGCAACTTCTTTTTTGCAACAGCTTCTTGCATTATTTGCTAGAATTTTAAACACCAGGTTGTCCCAGTCTACAGAACAGACACCATTCCATATGTTATATAATTTTTAAAATGACATAAAACAAAGCTCTTAGGATTAGAAATTCTCTGTCACATGGCTGTATTAGGCCTAGCACAGCAAATTTCAAACTAACCGAGGCCTACAGGTGCTTTTTGTAGTATCAGTAATTATTTAAAACAGTGTTGTGCACTCAGAACTTGCTTCTCTAAGTAACATTTTCATTAATTTTGTCATCTCAAAATGATGAGCTTCCCTAAACCATTCACAAGCAAAACCAAAAATACTCCACAAAATCCCAAAATACTATCTTGTTATCCCAGGCATAAATTAGCCCCTTCATTTTAAATAATAGCTCAAAGAGCTAATAATTCATTTTCAGTTGCTTGTTGCATATTTCCGTGTACTTTCTCATTATATCTAGTTCTGCCACTGTGCAATTTAGGTTCAGTCATACTGTACATAAAAGCAATTTTAATCAAAGTGTTCCTTGTGATGCCAGTAGCGGGAGCATGCCACATGCTGCAAACAAGAAACTGGTAATGTACGCTGACCACCCCCTAAAATTACTGCAGTAACTTCCTACTATTCCATTCCTACACAGCATAAACCTGTGTACCAGAGTTTAGGCTCAGGCATACAGTTCCCACAAGAAAAAAAACCTGTGTTTTTACATTCAGCTTACACTGACTGCAGAAAAGCCACATGCTTTATCTCAAAGTTTGAGAACCCATAAGAACTGCAACAAGCAGCCCATGAAAATACAGTGCAGTATTTGGGTACTACATTCTTCCATTATAGCTTTTTGATTGCAAATACTTTCTTCCTGTGCAAGTCAGCTATAAACAGTCTAGAAAGAAAACTGCCTTTACAGACTATTTTGACAAAAAATTCAGCTACTGGAATATATAATCAGTTTATAATCCTAATACACACAGACAACTCAATATCAGAGCCGTACTCCAAAAAGAGGTCATATAATTAAAAACTCAGGTTCCTTAATGTAATCCAGCTATAACATTCACCAACATTAACAGACTGCATTTTACCAGTGCTAAAAATAATTAACAATAAGAAAACCAGACTTTTTCAGAGAATTACTTGACTTACAAGTTTTGAACAATAAATTTAGCATTAAAATCCTAAATGACACTCAATTTTTTTCACTCCTGTTAAAAAGCTATTTTTCCTAATGTTCAAGTTATTTGGTCATTTATTTAAAAAAAAAATCCATAGTTATTGTCAACATTTTAACAGAACTTTGAGAAAGACAAAAGCAACATCATGAACACTTCTGACAAACCTGTAATAATCAATAAACAAAAGGAAATGGAGCCCAAATACTCAGAGAAATAAACTAACAGAAACATGGAAAAACTTAATCGCTAACTAGAGTGCAAACTAATACTTATAGCAAGCTTTAAAAGCATTTATTCCCTTCTTTCAACTCTAACCTCTATAATAGTACATTCCAGGAACCATAACAAACAAGACCAGCTTCCCTAAAGAACATTTAATTGGGAAAACATGTATGAGCCACAAGATGCCTTAATCAGGAGAGAAATCAAGCAAAAGCTTCGATTTAGTTTCCGACAAACAAGAGTGAGGAATTGGAAACACTACCACAGCCAAACAAAACAACAAAATACCATAATGCTACCTTCTCCATGAGAACAAAAGCATCAACCACCAACTCCACCCCACTCCCAAGCAGGCTGTTGCTCTCTAACCACAGAGCCAACACCGTAGATAATTTAATCCCACAGGGAAGACAGGAAGTCACAGGCACACTGTCAAATCATAAAATAAGGTCCATGTTTTAGAAAGACACAGCGGTATTTTCCCCAGTCAAGATTCCACTTGGAACAAACAGGTGGAGTACAGAAACTGCCAGTTCTTTTCTTGACTGTCCCTTCCCTTACCACCTAGAGGGAGGTCACAAGTGCTCAGTATAGTCCAAAATTAAGGCCACAGCACTTACAACAAGCAGAATGCAAGATGTGGTGAGGATGGCAGCATGCAATGTCACACTGCAGGTGAGATTGCATACTGTATACCAGCAGTGGATCTGTTATTATTCATCAGCTGTAGGTGGCTAAGAGGGTGTCACTTATTACAGTGACACATACTGCAGCTGGTTAGCCATGATTAAGTATTACCCAGTGTGGCTGAAGGGTATTGCAACTACCATTCATTATGATCCAGCGTGGCTTAGTGGGGTGGGGAGCCTGCTACCCTTCGCTGCAATGCAATATTAGGAGGAAGGCAGCTAAAACTCAACAAAGCCCTGGGAATGGTGTGCAAGGAGCTAAAACTCAACAAAGCCCTGGGAATGGTGCGCAGGGAAGAGAGAGAGGGAACCTTAGTCCCCCAGCGTGAGAGAACGGCTGTCGTGCTAGCAGGGGTGGAAAGCCTGACCGCACACGGCGCGACCGAGAGCGCTCCACCGCAGCCCGCAACGGGGACAGAGCC
>NW_010103204.1:1176-1393 GCF_000699245.1 Pterocles gutturalis | reverse complement strand
TTGGAGGAGCCCATGGGGCCGTACAGTTTGGGGTGGGCTGTGGGATGGGTGTCCCCTTTTCCCCCCAGCTCGGGGTGGGGGGACAGTGCTGATTTCAGCTGAATTTCCCCTCATCCTGGGGCTTCTTCGTTCCCGTGGGGATTTTTAAGGAGAAAAAAACCTTTTTTTAAAAAAAAAAAAAAATCGGATTGATTTTGACCTAACGAAATCTCTCTCA
>NW_010103204.1:287-758 GCF_000699245.1 Pterocles gutturalis | reverse complement strand
TGTGTAGGGGGAACCCATGTCGTCATGGGTTTTTGGGGGATGCAGGGGCACCCTGGCTTGGCTGGCATGGTTCCGACCTGGGTCTCCACCTGCTCTTATCCCTGTTTCCTTCAGGCTGGGGTGCACGTGAACTCCCATCTGCTTGTCTACCCTGCCGTGGGGGCATCCAGGCAGGGGGAAAAGGGGAGCTTTTATTTTTCTTTTTAATCTTCTTTTATTAATTTTATTTTTAATATTTTTCTACCCACCTCCACCAGCCCCAGGGCATAGCAGCTGTGCTGCTGAGTGCTTTCCAGGGGTGCTCCCTGGGTGGTGATGCCCGGCAGGGTGGGATACGCCGGCAGCACCCAACACAGGATCTGTCCCCAAAAAACATATTTTGTCACCATGTTGGGGATATGCACAGGCTAGGACACCCCAGCCGCTGGCCTTGGGCATCCTGCCTGGGGCGGGATGTGAGTGGCCCTGGTG
>NW_010103204.1:0-205 GCF_000699245.1 Pterocles gutturalis | reverse complement strand
GGGGTGAGGCTGGCGGGGTGCTTCAGGGGCGAGGAGCAGCCATGGGGCAAGCGGGGGAGCCCAGAGAACCCCCTGCTCGCCCCACTGCTCATCCCCCTGCACTCCATTTTCTTGCTGCAGGTCTGGTTCAAGAACCGTCGTGCCAAGTGCCGGCAGCAGCAGCAGAGCGGTGGTGGGGCCAAGAGCCGTCCGGCCAAGAAGAAAT
>NW_010103203.1:0-34186 GCF_000699245.1 Pterocles gutturalis | reverse complement strand
TCCTCTGCAGCCACTGTGCGGCCGAAGAACGAGGTGGAGCAGAAGCAGCTGTGTGCTTTCGGGGAGTACGTGGCGGAGATTCTGCCCAAGTACATCCAGCAAGTACAGGTGGGTGCTGCTGGGGGGGGGGGCGGGACCCGGGGACACGCTGCTGGGGTGACACGCTGCTGGTGTGTCGGGTGTGTTCGGGAATTGTTCTGGGGAGGAAACGGATTGTCAGAAGTCCATGAACGTTACTGCTGTTATTAAGCCCCTTTAGCTGATGGCATTTTATGTCTGCTGTACTGTGGACTCTCCTTGTTCAGGTATTCTGCTGGATTTGGTATGATAGTCATAGAATCCTAGAATCATAAAGGTTGGAAAAGACCTCAAGGATCATCAAGTCCAACCATCAACCCAACACCACCCAACCCACTAACCCATGTCCCGAAGCACCACATCTACACGTTTCTTGAACCCCTCCAGGGATGGTGACTCCACCACTGCCCTGGGCAGCCTGTTCCAATGCCTGATCACTCTTGCAGTGAAGAAATTTTTTCTAATATCCAGCCTAAACCTCCCCTGGTGCAACTTGAGGCCATTTCCTCTTGTCTTATCACTTGTTACTTCAGAGCCCAGCACCCCCCTCACTGCACCCTCCTTTCAGGTAGTTGTAGAGAGTGATAAGGTCTCCTCTCAGCCTCCTCTTCTCTAAACTAAACAACCCCAGCTCCCTCAGCCGCTCCTCATCAGACCTGTGCTCAGTCCTGTTGGTGTTTGCACTCACGCCTTTCCCCTTGTTTTCATCAGGTGACCTGTTACAATGAGCTGGAACTTTTGATCCATCCGGATGGGATCATCCCAGTTCTGACCTTCCTTCGGGATCACACTAATGCCCAGTTCAAGTCCTTGGCTGATTTGACTGCTGTGGATGTCCCATCTCGGCAGTACCGCTTCGAGGTAGGAGCTGCTCATAGTGCAGGACTTGGAAGGTTTCACTTGGAAGATTTTTTAATGCAGGATTTTTCTTTCAAAAATCAGGCTAGTAGATTTGTAGTAATAATACAAATATAGACCTTAATGAATTCACTTTTTCCAGCCACCTTCACAGATGCAGTATCAGGCAAGGCTACACAATTTCTTAAGGTTTGGATTTTTTTTTTTCAGGCTGCTTGTAGTAAGTGTTCTGCCCTGCTCCAGAGGTTCTAGTAGTGCTCGCAAGCAGCCTTTTTATTAGTACTTCATCACCAGAAGAGTTAGAAATTTTCACCACTGTCCAACTTCTTTGCTGAAAATTAAGTGTATTTCTTCTTAGCCTTCTCCCACTGGATGCTGAGAGGGTAATCGCTAGCCATTTTCTCTCTGACAGACTATTTAAAGACTATTGTCAAGTGTCCCCATCCCTTCAGTATTCTCTTTTTTTAAGATTTAGTATCCCTCTTTACTTCAGCTCTTCTTCATCAGTCATAATTTCTAAATCTCACATCCTTCTTGTTGCACTTCTAAGGATCAAAGTGGCAAGCTACTGGAACCTGAGGTGTAATAGTGTCTTAGTGCCCAGCTCTGAAGTGCTGAATGCGATTCTGCTGATACAGAAGATTTAAAATAGCCTTCACGTGCCTTTGCTTAGCCAGTCGAGACCAATGCCGCCTTTTATTCTGCTTCAGATTGTGTACAATCTCCTGTCTCTGCGGTTCAACAGCCGCATCCGTGTGAAGACGTACACTGATGAGCTGACACCTGTGGACTCAGCCGTGTCTGTGCACAAGGCAGCAAACTGGTATGAAAGAGAGGTGAGTGCCAGAGTGCTTGGGAGCAGAGTCTTTGTGGAGAGGGGCTGGGTTTTCCCGATTAAACTGATTCCCAGGGCCCTGAGGAAGAAGGAGAAGTGTTTCCCTGGCTTCCTTTTCAGAGTAGGAGATAAAAGGGTGCTTGATTTGCTTTTGAATGAGTTCCTGCATCAGTTTTGCTGGCACTGCACAAAGCCAGGCGTGTAACTGAAATTTTATGGATGTAATGCATGGAGGGTTTGGCTTTTTTTCTAATCTAATTCAACTTCCTTGGCTCCCTTTCATTTAGGTTTGGGACATGTTTGGTGTTTTCTTTGCCAACCACCCTGATCTAAGGCGAATCCTCACAGACTATGGGTTTGAGGGCCATCCTTTCCGGAAGGACTTCCCACTCTCTGGTTATGTGGAGGTAGGATATAGGCTCATGTCTAAAGTTATCAAATCTCTCCAATACTTTTATCTGAGTTTCGATACAGAGGTGTGACAGCTTTACAATCCTTTGTCTGAAAGGCACTAAGGATGTTTCACTTGTCTGCATTCCAGAGGAGCTGTGTAGATCTCCTGCGTGGAAATTTGAAGTTATCACAAAGCATCATCTGTAATAAGGCAGCCTAAGGCCAGAGACATTGAGCAGATCTCATGTGCTGTACACCAGAGACATTTGTCAGGCAGAGAAAGTGCTTCTGCTTTTAGCCTGTCTCCTGGAAGATTGTTTCACTGCAGAACTGGAGACTCCCTGGGGAATAAAGGACTGAACAGATCTTTATGCAGCTGGAACACCAGTTTGTTCAGCTGTTGTAGGCCCAGTTGAACTGACTCTTGCTATTTATCAGATATTCACCTCCGTATGTCAAACCACAAGTGAAATGTGTGTGTTTGGTAGCTGTCCAGTTTCAAATTCTTACCTTGCAGAAGCAGTCTTATTTGGTGCAGTTCTAAAACTGAGTTGAGCCTCAGGAAAAAACAGGTTTTGCAGGCAACAGAGAGTTTTAAGAAAAATAGAAATTAGAGCAAATCCTGTGAGTGAGGACCAGGCGGCATCTCCTGAGCTGTGGTTTGGAGATCTGGACTGGCGCAGGGTTGATGAATCAAGCCAGTCAGAAGTGCCAGGTCCTCACCTGCATTTCATCTTCATTGTCTTTTTGTCCCATGTTTTGAGTGTTACGCTAAGAAGCACAACTAAAACCAAACTGCTGTATTTTAAAGATTCATGAGAGCGGTGCCCAGCTGTGCCAGGTGGATAGGCCACATTTTTTTCAGTGACTAGGGAGAAATTCCTTTGTCATATGACAAAATAAATGTGTTATTCCATGTGGACTTCATATGGACTGTAGGCTGGGCGCTCCTGATTGAGAGTGGTTAATCAGGACACCTGAGGTACGTGGGAGCAGAGGAGGGTTTTCCTGCAGAGTCCAGAAGTCTTGGTGGCATCTGGGGGGCTCTGGTTTAATAATGAGAACTGAAGCTGTGGTAGAGGCCTGTGGCCTATCCATGGCATAAAAACAGGATTGCCCATGCCGGAGGGTGGTCTGGGTCACGACTGCATACAGCTAATAGTGGAGATGCTGTGGGGATTGTATGAAAATGACTGGTCTGTGTCCTTTGCACTGCTCTAGGTGCGGTATGATGATGAAGTGAAACGGGTAGTGGCAGAGCCTATAGAGTTATCTCAGGAATTTCGCAAGTTTGATCTGAATAGTCCTTGGGAGGCATTTCCTGCCCACCGTGCAGCTCCAGAACCCCTGAAAATAGAACCAGGAGCCAAGAAAGAAGATGCAAAATAGCAGCAGAAGGGAGCGGATGCATGGCACCATCCTTTCTGTTCTAACATAGTATTTATAATAATAAAAATTGATACGAGATTCTTGCCTGTTGTGGTCTCATGAATCATGTTGTTTTCAAACTAGATGAAGAGCACAGGGTGAGGGATGCTAATTTACAATCCTGATAATCCAACTGGTAGATGTTTATCTGCTGCTTTGAGTTGTAAGACACGGGATTTGTCTTTTTGGTTTGCAGATTTGCAAATTGAATGGAGTCCAGTCATTCTCTGTGGCTACAATGCTTTATATACCCTGTTTCCACCAGCTGTGCCTGCAGGCATAAATCCCAACCCGAGCACTCACTGGGAGGCTGTACTGGAGCAGCCGTGTAGCTTAAGCCATGGGACAGCAGTATCTCAGCTCCGCCATGGGTATCGGGAAGACTGTAATAATATAGCGAACAGGCAAAGCTTTTGTAAATGGTTCTAATACAGTTGTTACTGGGACAACACAAGAGGTACCTGGATCCAGTCCAAAACAATTGTGGAAATCTCTCCATTTTTCCCTTGGGAAGTGGGTCAGTGCCTGTTCTCCAGGCAGAAGGAGTTGCAGGTAACTTCTCACGTGCCAGTCCCTCATGCTGGCTTTTTCTTCACAATCAAGCAGTCTTTACTTTCTCCAGCTTCTTCAGATTGGGCTTTCTCCTGCAGTCAAAAATACCTCCCTTCCCTCGTGCCATACACAAGAGGCTGTGCCTTTTTGTCACTGCTCAAATTATTTTGAGCTGGTGTGATATAACAGCATTACCACTGTCTTTGCTCTTGTGGAAAATCTCAGCTCTTTCCAAAAAATCTGTAAAAGTGCCGTAGTTTCACTCCACTCACTGCCTGTTTGAATGGGATTATGTTACAGCAGTCATCAATTAATAATGTCCCTTGTCTTTAGTCTAGAAAATGCATAACGCAGTTCAGAAAAGCTGACTGATCTCGTTAAGATCTGAAAACTATTGTGTAAGATATTTCATAAAATATTTCACAAGCTGTTTGTACAGATTCCCTGAATCACTAAAGCTTTTAAATTGTTAGAGAACTAATTGAAAAAGGGGTTTGGGGAGGTTACAGTATGGGATGGAGGAAGGAGTAGGACAATAATAAATTAAGAACAAAAAGGGACAAGTACTTATTGTGACTAGAATTTGATCTGTTTGCAAGAATGAAAAGCTGAACTGTATGGGTAAGAACCATGCTTCATGTTTGTTTGTTTCCACACCAGCCTTGTAAGCATGGGCTTCTTAAATTCCTTTTTTTTTTTTCTTTTTAATTTGTTTCAGGCTGCTATGGCCAGCAGCATTTGGGATGTGACTCAACAGTGTTCTCTAGTTAATAGCATTTGCCACTCACCTGAAAAGTTAGAGCTCTTTATGGGAAAGAGGAAAGAGAAAGGAACAGAAGTTTGGGGTTTTACACAATCCTTAGCTCCACTTCAGACCTGCCATCAATTGAGCTGATTAAATAGGAAATGTCATTTTAGTCCTTCCTACAACACGTTCCACAGCTGCTTTCTGTTGCAGTGGCTCTTTTTGCATGCCAACACCTACTGCACAAGACAGAAAAGGTCCTGGCACCACTTCTGTCACTGAAAATTCTTTATAAAACACATTTCCTCCCCATGTTCTCCCTCTCCCATCCCAGGTTGCTTGAGGCACCGTGCCAAGACTCATGGTCTGTGCATCATAAAGAATGTGTATTTCCCAGTACGATAAGTCAGAAGATTGATGTTAGCAGGAGCAGAAGGAAAACTACCATTTAAACATGATGTTTGTGCAGAGGGAGAATTTGATTGACGTCATGCCAAGAAATGTTAGACCCAATGTCCTGTCAAGTCAGACCAAATGCAAGGTTTGCTGAAGAATGTGGATACTGGAGGCAGGGCAGGCAGCCCTGTGGGGACGGGCATTGGCTCCGGCAGGTCTTTAACATTTGGAATAGTTGCTAATGGACCCAAATCTCTTATTAGAGGAGCCTGGGAGCTTATGAAGAGTGCAATTTACTCACCCAGACACATCATCTCAGGGCACAGGAGGTTACACAGCCAGTGCTGGCACACTGCCTCCTCCGCTGCTCTGCACCCCAGGGCCAGCCCTGCCTCTGGACCCTGCTTGCTCTGGGTTCCTGGTGGCTGGGGGGGCACTCGCTTCATGCTGGGCAAGGCTGTTGTCAGCTTGGTCAAGCACAGAGCTGTCTTCCAAACCCTCTGTCTCTGCCTTGTCCACGCTGCCAGCTCCACGAGGCTCGTGTGCCTGGGTTGGGTTTCCCAGCTGCCAGAGGACGTAGAATGAAATGTAAGTCAGATTAATTCAGAGGAGAAATTTTCTGGTCCTGCAGGGACAAACGGACTTTTGGTGATGACTCACAGTCACTATGTTGAGCTTCCCCAGCTGTGCAGGTTTTGCTGGTGTTTTCCAGAACTCTGGCATTTCTCCCTACAGCCAGGCAAGCAGACTCTTCCTTGAGGATGTGGCCGTTGAGGTGTCAGGTATTTACCGGCAGCACAGCCCCATCGTCTGTGGGTCTGCGCCCTGATGACTGACCTCCGGTCGAAATCCGCATGGGGATTTCATCTCGGCCTTGAACTTCTGCAGAACAGAGGTTACGGGACTATGGAGGGACAGGCTGGGTGACAGCATCACCCATCGCACCGCATCCCGTTACATCTTCTCCAAGTCGTGTGAGGCCTGAGGGGGGTCCTTTAGTGCAGTGGGATGGGGCCCTCCCTGTCACTGTCACACTCTTCAAGCAGGGGATGCCCCTCACAAACTGGAAGAAAAAGTCAAGGAAAGCATTTGTGCAAGGACCAGCAGCACTACACCTGGAAAATACCAGTGGAACTGGTAAGGTCCCATCTGGCACAGGTAATGCTTCACTCCTGCTTCCCTCAAGGTTTTCTTCCTTCTTTGCTTCCTGTGACTCAAACCTCACCTTCCCAGGGAGCCATGTGTGTCCTTCCTTTCCCTCTTTCCTTAGCCTTCCTCTTCTCCTCATCTTCCTCCCCTGAGCACCTGCCAGACAGGCCCAGGCTGGGAACCGGGGTCTCCCCAAGTTCTGGGCGAGATGTTTGAAGGACGAGATTTCTTCCATTCTCTGAGCAGAATTTCCCTTTGTGAGGATACTGCCCATCTCCCTGCAGTCCCATCTCAAAGCAACCTCCCTCCCAAAGCTCTTCTGGTGCTGCGTTACCCACACCTTTCTGCCGCTGCCCCAGACCACGTGTGCCTCTAAGCCCAGTCTGTGTGGGTCCCTGTGGCACGATGCCTGTCCCAGCACGCGGATGTCATCTGCGATGGGACAAGGAAGCAGCAGGATCTACTGTGTTAGAGGACGGGTGGCTTCAGCTGTACAAACACTGCTATCTAGATGTTTACAATTGAAAAATCCAAGACCTGAACAACATAACAAAATAAAAGGTCTGTACAAACACCGTACAGTGGATGGAGGTGCGAAATAGGCCAACAAACAGACACAAGGATTTAGACCCTGCAGGAGTCTGCAACGGAAGAACCAGAGGAATGCTTCCCAGCAGATGCTGCCACTTGGGACCGCGGCAAACTGAGGTTAGGGCGGCTGCAACCTCACTCCTCTCTTCCCTTAATAGTTTCTCACTCCATTGCCCCAGCTCCCCTGTGACAGGCAAAGCTTCAGCCACCTGGAACAAATTTTGCATCAGCATCCAGCCAGCTCCTGCAGTTTTTGCCCCCTCGTATCTTGTTCTCCTTTCCCATCTTCGTGCTTCAGGAGGTCATGGCAGAAAGCACGAAACCAGTCAAGGTGCCCCCGCAGAAACCTGGCTTGATGTGTGGTTTTGAAACTGCTCCTACAGCAGACGGTGCGCCCGGGGGGGTGCAGAGGGGCAGGGTTGTGCACGCTCAGCTGTGAATGCCTGAGAAGGACAAAACCCCTCCAGAGGAGCCGGCGCACCGCCTGACATTGCCATCGCACGGATGGGACTATGTGTGGCTGGCAGGAGCTCAGGATTGTTTCTGTGTGCCACAGAACTCCTGCTGCTTTACAGACAGCTACGGTGTACGTTTATTGTCCAGCATAGCGAGGCAATTCTACAAAATTCCTCCAGCTCAAGGCAGCATCTACCACTGACGCTTGTCCCCTGCCTGTCACTGCATCAGTCACCTAAGCACAGCCCTGGGCCTCCTCTCTTCTCCCTCCCACCAACACCAGGATCCTCCTCTGGGCAGTGCAGCTGTTTCTCAGAAATTTTACTGTTGACAAAGTCGTATATGGCCTTTGTAGATGTTGGCCAAACTCCTGGACTCCTCCCTGTGTCACACGCTGCATGCTAAAGGGAGGCTGTTTCATGGCCCATGAGATGCAAGGGGTTGGTTTTTTTTTTTGTATAGTGACTTCTGGACCAGGTCATGTGTACAGTGTGGATGGTAAGGGACTCTGGCACATCACCCTCACTGCGCAGACAGGCCACCAGCATCTGCCCATTGAGCAGCACGCGATTCACAGTTTGACAAAAGCCAGCTCATCCCAGAAGAGAGGGATGCAGCTAAAGCGTAAGCAGCAGAAAATAACAAAAACTGGAAGAAGCATAGTCTGACCTGGAGGCAGCCAAGGCTCTGACAGAAACAGGTCTCACTTTGATTCAAACCGAGGGTAAGAACAGCTCTGGATATTGAGGGCCCCTCCTCCCTTGATAAATCTTGGGGACGCGTCCATTTTGTGCTGATTTTCTTCATAGCCGGTGTGAGTCCACATATTGCCCAGTACAACTACAGATCCTGGAATTTTTAGAAGACTTTCTACTTTGCACACTGACAACTTACTAACTGGAACATCATCCCTGCCCTCAGTAAACTTCCTCGTGACAGCAGGCACTACAAACTGACACCCTGAAACTTGCTGAGACAGGTACGTGATTCAGCTCCACCTCCTCTCTTTTCTAGGCAGGTTTCTTTCCCCAAAGAACACCTTTAACCTCGGGGATATGGTATTATTACTTATGCATACATATTATTACTTATTTGTATAACCCTGGCATCCAAGTACCTGTTGGAGAACCCAGGACGATACTGTGCCATTCAGAGCCAGCAATACAGAACAGCTCGGCTGGGGATTGGGCACTCCTAAGAGTGCAAAGATGTGCAGAGAACAGGTATCTGCGGCAAAGGGAACCAGATGGAGTTTTGTCGATGGAATTCCCAACATCTAAGGCAGACCCTGCTCATCGTAACCCAGAAATCTTGTCACAGGAGAGGACGGTGGGGTGCTAAAGCCTGGCTGGCTCTGACCTTGGCTGTTTGCTAGGTCAGTGTATTGAGTTCTCCCTCCGGGAGGTTTGACACAGAATGGAACAAGTGACATTCCTTCTGCCTGCTTGTATATTTTGGCTGCTACTGCCCTCCCATGAATCCACCCAGACTGCCGGCCTTATCTGTTTGTGACATTTCAGAATTGTTTGCAGATTTTCAAACTCAGGAAAAAGGAAAACTGCAAATGAAGCCAAGGACCCAAGCAGAAGTGTCACGGAGATGTGACAGAGGCACTGTGCGGAGATGGAAGGGACCAGGACACCCTCCCTTCCCCAGAGGCAATCATGAGTAGTAAAATTTCTTGCAACTAATAGCTTCCTCTAATAAATCGTGGTGGGAAATGGGTCTTTGGAAAAGAAGCTTAAATAATTCTGCCAAAAGCTTCACAACAAAGTCTTCCAGTTTTCCAAAACATGATGGAAAATATCCTCCGGGGTCAGCAATTTGAACTGCAAGCCCCTCCCAGCACTGCAACCAGCAACACAAGACAGATGGATCCATTCCAACAGAGCCTGCTGCGACCAGAAGCACCAAGGGAAGACGCCCCAGCAAACCGCTCTCACCTCACGCGCGGCACTGTCCCCGGAGTGGGTGGCAGCAGCCTCCAGGCAGGGCTGCCATGGCACCGGTGCCGTTCAATGCCTGGCTGATCCTCTGTGTGTTTGCTGGATCCCAGAGGCTGACAGGTAGGACACGCATTTGCTAGCGATGCGGCTTCTTGGCTTGGCAAACGGTCGTGCGATGCCAGCAGCACGACGCTGCCCGCTTCTTCAGATACGGTCAAACGCTTCAGCTGCGCTGGCGTGGGAGAGAGCGCCGGAGCTGGAGTTGTTCTCTGGGGGAGACACTTGTACTTACTTGCAGGATGAAGACCTGCTGCTATTTTTGGTGGCAGAGGGAGGGTTTTCTTGGGTCTCTGCTGAGAAAAGTCCGCTCCTGCAACAATGTTTGTGGCTTTTCTAGAGCCTTTTTGGAAAAAAAACAGCAACTGTTGTATGATAAAGTAAGTGAGGGATCATCTTCCCATCTCCAAAAGATATTTATGTTATTATTTCAATACTTTTTTGTTATGATTTGTTTAATTTTAGTTTTACTCTCTTCAAAAATCTAACTGCATGTATTTATGAGACAGTCACTAGTTACAGCAGTTTGGCGGCTATTCAACGAATTCACTGACTCTGCAGCCAACAAGACGTCTCTCAGTAGAGGGATCTGTGAACTTAGTGATCAGTTAACAGAGGGAAGCCCAGCAAAGCCATTTTCAGATGATGTAGTATCTTTACCTGAGCTAAAAGCCTTGCTGGCACATCCATGGAGGAGTAGGAAAGAGCAGCTCCATCCCTGCTGGCATTCCAAAGCCACAGCTGGCTTGGATCAGGGAGCCTGCAGCTGTGCGGAGAAAGGAACCTCTGCAGCCCGAGGCGTGGTGGTGCACTCAGGCAGCTCATACATCTCGCTGAAAAGCTTTAATCAGGAATGGAAAGTTGGAAGTGGGGTTTGGTAGTAGTCATCACACACGCATACAGTATTAAATCATTCTTCTACTTTTTACAAGCACCTGCTGAGCTTAACTCTGGAGTACTCAACATACATTCTCTTTTTTATGTAAAAAAGCCTTCACCCATATAAAAATGAAAAAAAGAAGTGTTAGAGGTCTTACTATTTTATATGAGCTTTTTCCATTTCATCTTTCTTGACATGAAGGATGAGTCTGTAAGAAGCAGAAGAGGGTCTTGGCTACATGAATACGCTGATAGACACAGAGAAGGGAGGGAGGGGCTGCAGCCTCCCTCTCACAGTTCTGGACCAAGGCTGCATGCGTCTCCTTTTTTCACAAAGAAAGAATTAACAAAGGCAAAATAAATGCAGAAAGTTAAAGCAGTAGAACTATTAGTAAACTAAAATGGAAGAATTCTTGGGATTAATGTGACTCTTGTATTAATAAATTCCCATTCCTCTGGCCTCGTATCCATTATTCCCAGTTTAAATGATGCTGGGTGGCCCAGCAAGGAATTAGCTGGACATGAGAAGCACTATAATGGATCCAAACGAGCTTCTTTCACCCTTGCACTCTGCCCCCACCAGAGGCAGATGCTCAGGGCAGAAGTTCATTTGAGGAGCATCCCAGCAGCCCCTTCCCTCGGGCAGCATGAATTTCTCCAGAGAAAGCTGCCAAGCAACCAAAACCCATCAGTTCAAAACCCACCTATGCGATGCGTGGCACGAGGGGCTTTGTGCTGCTGTCAGAGCAAGGGCCTTTGCCACCGCACGCGTTAGCTCTCTTGGCAGGATTGAGGGCCATCATATCCAAAACTTACACTTGCCTCACGTAACCACTTCTGCTTCTCTTAAAAAGCTTGTTTTGCTCACCAAAATCCCGTGCTCAGCATCTGTCGTGTCTGGCAAGCTATGAGTGGCAGCTCAGAAATATCGAAGACATTCTTGACAACCAAACGAAAAAAAATAAACAGGAAGGGCCATGGTCTTGTGCTATCAATCTCTGCCTGGTGTCTTCCAGGTGGACATCCTCACAGCAGGGACGGTGCCAGCGCCAGCGCACCCCGTCACAGCCCAGAGGATGCCGACGTCGTGTTAGAGGTCTCCTGGGCGTTGGGGGCCCGTGGGCCAAGGCACTGTTAGTGTCCGTGCTCCCACCTCCCTGCACATAAAATCTCACATGCTCTGCTTGTTCTCATCCTGATGGGAGTTTGGGAGAACCTGGGAAACACTCTGGCAACACCCTAATGGCATGTGTGCTCCCTGCCATGGTGGGGTGCAGGTGAAGGGGGCTCTGGGGTGGGACAAGGGACTGCCTCCACCCGGGGGGGCCACGCCGGGGAGCCGCTGTGGGTGGGAGAGGCAGGGTGGGAGGGGGGAGCTGGACGGGTCCCATGGGGAAACTGAGGTGTGGGGCTGGTCAGAAAAGGGGTGTGGGGCTGTCAGAGAAGGACGAGGAGCAGAACGAGGCGGGCTGTGGGCCGGGAGTCAGGGAGCAGCCGCCTCTCAGTCCAGCCCGAGATTTGGCAGGGTTGCAAATGCTGAGTTAGAACTGGCGGAGGGTTTGGGTTTGTGCTGGGCTTCCCGTGCGCGTGATGCTTTTCTCTTCCAGATGCTCTGGGGAGGGCTGGATATCCAGGCCAACGGGACAATGCGGCTGCGGGATGAGGAGCTGGCCTCCCTGCGCCCAGCAAGGCGGTTCATGCAGATTTTAGAGGATCAAGTTCCCAAAACACCGACAGAGATCGAGCAGCATCTGAGTTATTATTCACTGACCGATACCCCCTTGCCTCTACCAGAGTTTGACCGTCTCCTTTTCACCAGTGTTTACTGTGCCTATCAGGTTCGCTCCATGCAGGGTCTGGATAAAAATCTCTGGATTCGTTTTTTCTCCCACCTGGTTGATGAAATATTTCGTGATCTGTGCAAGGGGCTCTGCCCTGCAAATACCACCCTCCTCCTGGCTTCCTGGCCCTGGCAGGAGAAGCCTTCACATTTAGCATCCCTGAAACATTTCTATCGTTCTAACCTGTCCAGGACCAAGAGAGATGCTTTGTAAGGGAAACTGCCATAGGAAAAGACAAACTCAACGTCAGCTGCATCCTTGGTTATTTTGAATGCTCTCCGCGTTGTTCAGGACTTTGTACAAATATGCCACAGCTTTTTATCCTGCTTTCTGCATTGTGCTGGCAACCCTCTAAGCACTTCTATACAAGCTTTTATTTTTAAATGAAATCAGACAAAATGATAAAGGGCATTTCAGCCTCCCCCCCCTTTTTCTTTTTTTTCCTGTTTGTTTTTTGTTTTTTAAGTGGGCTGGGCTGAAGGGGGCAGTGCTGTTTAGATGTGCTGCCTGTCTTGATCACTGATGCTTTCTAGGGAGCTGCCCTGGCAGGTTTTTTCCCAGGGTGTTAACACTGGTGTCCTTGCTGACTTCATTTCGGATAATTCAGTTCAGCCTTCTTTGATTCCCCCTGTGGTTTCAGCCAAATGCGGTCTCTTTTCTCCTCTCCAGTAACCAGCTAAGCAGATGCTGTTGTGTTTCATGATATAGGTCACATGTTTAATTTCAGCTTTTCTGCTCACATGGCATCACATTTTATGTGTCCATAGTAATTTCTCATCTGATGTATTCATTTTTCTTTAAAAAGCAACCTGAAAATGTATGTATTCTGTGAAGCTTTCTAGTATTTGCATATCATATTTACACACGTACATTGCTTTGTGTCAGTGATCAGTTCGGAATATACTTCCTTAAATCTCATTTAAATTCCTAAGGATTGTGACCTAGTTATTTCTTCAGCAGATTTTACGTCTTCTATGAAGTTTTTTTGTACGGCTATGGCACTTCACAAGCCAAACATCATAAATACACAATCTCTATCCTCAAAATCAGACATACAATTATTTTATAGAAAGAGATCATTAACTTTTCTCTGCCTTACACATTGCAGGGTAGAATTAAATAAATATAATAATCTACTTGGGAGGGTTTTGATTTTTTTGTTTGTTTGTTTCCACTAGGTTTCCTGCTGCCATTATAGGTACATTAATTTTGAACATTCATTGCACGTGCTTAGATGATGGGATCCATAATTCCCGTTCTGTCAATATTCTCTTAATTTTCCATGTTCAGCAAAGAAGGCATGTGTGACATTCAAAGTAGGAACTGCTAGCTTTTGACCTAGTTAATATTTTTCCAAGCTGTTGTTGCCCAACAGATGGAAAGGAGAAATGGTGAGGCAGGAATAAGAAGCCTGGAAGCAAGATGCCACAGAGAATGGTTTTAGAGGTCAGGTTAGGGCTATAACAGGAGAAGAGAGATTTACACAGTTCATAAAGCGGGTTTTTTTGTTGCTTGGTTTTATTTTTTTTCCCCAAAAGATGTAGGAATTAAGATTAGCGTTTTATTTGAAGTATATCTTCTAGTAAACCAGTGTCCCACCTAGTGTTCTTCTATTTTCATGCTGTTTTTTAAAATACCTCCAGTCTCTACCCTTAATCCTTTTCCCAAATGTGCCCCCAGTCTTCAATGTCTAGAATATGTTATGGAGTGACAGAGGCAGGGAGTGGCTGCAGACAAATATAGTTCAAGCAGAGAACATCAAAAGGATGAGCTGGGACGGCACTAGTGCATGAAAATATTGTCTTGCTGGAGAATATTCGGCATGAGCTATATGAAAGTCTGGATAAAGGTTGAGGGGGTTGGCTTGGATGCGAATACACTGTTTTGAACCTCGGATTTTGTTAGCATTGGTTTAAAAGCATTGCTATGTGTTGAGCAGATTATAAATTAAATGATGTCAGAAAGTTTTGTGCATACTCAGCATGATGCACTTTTGCAGTTTATGTAGTTTGGGAGACAAACCAGAGTTTAGCTCTGCTGAAATAGCACCAATCACACTACAATTAAACCTCCAGCCTCCTGGTTTCTTCCTGCTGCCTGGGTGGATCCTGCCATCGGTCCCGACTGCCCTGCAGGAACACCCCAGTGTGCTCTACAGCCACACCAGTTGGCTCAGCGGAACAGCGGTGTCTAAGAAATCACCAGAACACAGATGCTGAAAATATCACTTAATGGTACCTTAGATCCCATTTGCTTTAGGTTACTGACACAGCATATGGCAGGTTAGCCATGCCCTTGTATTCAAGGAGCTAACTTCTGCAGAATGTGATGCCCCTGCAGTCAACACTGCCTTGCATGGCATGGTACTTCTCACACTTATACACACGAGCCTGTTCCTGACCCAAATATTAAGAGAAAGAGCGTACACAGGCAGCCTGGCTCAGTAACACATACCGCAGCTCGTACGATCACCATGCTGCTTTCTCTCCTGACCTGGTGTGACAGATCAGGCAGTGACAAGCACAAAAGTCTCATAAGTACCAACAAATTCCAATCTGAGAAAATTTTACGTCTTTTGTATTTTTATTACATTCATTTTCATTACACTTATTCCCTCCCCAGCTATGCAAGGAAAGTCACCACCTCCTTTGCTTTCTGGATGCTGGGGACCCACAGTAACATTCCTGCAGTGGTTCTCTAATCCTCATCATCTCACTACACTGCCCCACCCCTGCCCCAAAACTACCTCATGCTTTATGCTTAAATCAAACACCAACACAGGACACACACATACAACCTGTAAAGGCCTTTCTATGGATAAACGGCAGACACAGCAGCGGCCCCGTGGACAGGGCACAAGCGTGCAGCGTAAGGAAAGCACTGGACACATGATAGCATGCTCAAAGTAGAGGATGATATCCGAAGAGGAGCTATACCCAAGTTCATGGCACCTTGGCTTTTCATCTGCTCCTTTCACATCTGCATTTAATTATTTGACCCTTGGGGTGAGCTGGCACCTGGAAAGTGCTTTGGCTGAGCCTCCGAATAGATCAGGAAGCCCGTGAAGGTGATGTACTTGCCATGGTTGCTGTAGGCACCGTAGCCATCGTGCTGATGGCTGTAGAGCCAGACAGTGTCCCCATACTGCAGAGGCAGCATGATACTCTGGCTCTGCATCTCCCGCCGCTTGGAGTGGTTGTCATCGTAGATCATGGCCTGCACCTCGTTGTGGTTCTTCATAAGTTTCACTGACATAGTCTTGAAGGGCATTTTGCCAATGGTGAAGGAGAAATAGTATGCACCAGGTATACGGCATGAGAAGATGCCAGTGGAGGAATTGAAATCTTTTCCAATGTTCACAAACTCTGTGTCAAACGTGATTGGCTCATGCTGGGTTTGCTTGTCATCTGTCCCCACGAGACTCTGTGAGCGGGCAACAGAAAATGCAGAGCGAGGGTCTTGTTCCCTATTTGGTTGATCAGACAACACATGTCGCTGTGAAGCTCCATTCTGCTCTCTGGGAGGTTGCTGAATAGCGTGATGGTGTGGCCCAAGCTCTTGAGAGCTAAGAGCATTCTGGAAGAAGGCGGAAGTGTCTGGATAGATTAGGTAGCCATTGAAAGTTGTATAGGGGCCCACGTTGCTGTAAAGAGCATACTTGGGGTCTCCGTGTAAACGCAGCCAGACTGTGTCACCGTAGTCAAGCTGTAGCATGGCACTCTGGCTGGCTACCTTCCGTTCCTTGCGGTGATGTTCATCATACACAATCACTTGCACCTCATTCTTGTTCCTCATCAGCATGACGGACAAGTTCTTCTTTGGGTATTTCCCAACAGTGAAGGAGAAGTAGTAGGCTCCAGGGATCCGACAGCGGAACAGTCCTGTCTTGGGATCAAAGTCATTGCCAATGTTCACATACACTTTGTCAAAGGTAATGACCATCTCGGAGCTCCCTTCCATGCTGTTGGTTCTGGCCACAGAGAAAGCAGAGCGAAATTCAGTACTGGTGTCTGCTGGGAAGCCATCTGTAGACAGAAGAACCATGCAGCAAAGGAAGCCAAAGAAGATCTGAACCTTCAGTGTCATCATTGTATCTGAAAGGAAAAAGAAGCATATTTTGGCAGGAATCCCACTAATTTCCAGTTCATATTCCATTTGAAACCCAGACCAGAATCTTACTGAATAGACATGAAGGTCTTTGTCCAAATATTGAGAGTTTGCAGTGAATTCTCTGATCTGTGTATGGGACCATAGCTCAGTTGAGATCCCAGCATCATTTTGATATTTTCCTAGCAAGAGCTGGACCTTTTTTCCCTGTACTTGTAGGGAGAAAAATAAACTTCTCCTTTGAAAGCCTCACTGTCCTACAGTTTGTCTGCAAAACACTGTGTTGCTCACAATTCAGGGGGATCTCAGAGCTTGCTGAGGCTTTGCCAGAAGTCTCTTTTGTACTGATTTTATTCATAAGACCAAGGATGAAACAAAGCCCTACACAGATCCTGTGTTATACAGCTGAGATACAGCTGAAGGGCAGGGAGAAGAGGACATTCTCACGCAGATGCCATTGCCTAGCACTGCACTAGCTGTTTCACAGGATGCGAAAGCTGAAAGCCAAGTTGGTAGACCCCATTATTCACACCACTAATCTGTGAAATGTAAAGAAACTAGAAGAAGAAAGATTGCTTAGGGAAGGAGGGAAGACAATGGAGAAAATAAATGAAACGCAAAAAAAGAAGGAAAACAAAAGATAAATAAAAGGCAAGTCTCCCAAAGTATAGAATCCCTGTGAAAGAACTGAAATACAAAAACCAGGGAAACAACTCCCTGTCTGGATAATAGACCAGAGAGAAAAAACTTCTTTGGCCCTTGAGAAAGAGGGATAAGTTAGGAGCTAACAGGATCTTTTGCTTTTAGTTTCTGTGATTTTTTTTTTTTTTGGACTGGGGCCAAAAATCATCTATTAGTGCTTTCAGGCTGAAAACAAAACTGCCAGTCATTCCAGTGAGAAGTTTCTCTCTCTGTCACATCTCTGTGCTTATTAAAATATCATTCAGGCTGGGAGGCAACTGCCTGCTTTGCAGTCTGCCCCATCTGTCACCGCAGAACTGGTGCCTTGCCAGCCTGCAAACAATGAATTCACAGACCAGCAGAACAGGAGCAAAACATGCTACTCATTGCGGGGAGGGTAAGAAAACTCCTGAATTAAAAAAGGATAAAGGGGTAAATATTTGAATCAGACGGGATGTCCTAGTAACAGAAGTAAAGCAGACGGAATCCACATAGCCTGTGAGGTGGCAATGGGATCCTGTTTTGGCACGATATGATACCTAGAATCACTGTCCAACAGGAATCCAGCTTGACCTACAGTCCCTGCTCTTTCACACTTGAGAATACAACTGAAATCTGAAATGCAGCTCTAATAGATATGAACCCAAGAACAAACTATATTCTCACTTAATTACATGAAAGTGACACACCAGCAAAGACAAAAAGAAATATCCATCCACGTCTTCATTTTACATTAGATCACTTCTTTCACAAACATTTCAGTATTTTCCTCCATGCCCCTGAATTCAGAATGTTTTTCCTGACTTATCCTGCTTCTCCTGAACACATCCATGGGAACTCATGGGCCGCACTGAAGGGTGTTGAGAGAGCTGACTTGATGTCATATTGAGGCCTCTCTCTGTCATCTTTGAAAGGTCATGGAGATCAAAGGAGGTCCTTGGTTATGGAGAAAGGCAAATGTTGCACCCATCTTCAGAAAGGACAAGTGAGACAACCTGAGGAACAGGCTGGTCAACTAGTTAGCCCCTCACTTTGGTCCCTGGGCAAATCATGCAGTGTTCTTCTTCAAATGCATTTCTAGACAAAGGACATGACATTTATCATGTATTGATTAACTTAGGGTAGATCATGTCTAACCCAACTGATTGCCTTCTGGTGAGAAGAGACCAGTGGATGTCACCTTTTAGTAAGGTTTTGTTACAGTATCCCAGAGCATTCCTGTATCCGAGTTTTGATCTTACAATCTAGATAAGTGGACTACTAGATGGGTGAAAAACTGACTGGGTTGTCAGGCTCAAGGGCTAGTGTTTAATATTGAATTTCAGGTGTCCTCTAATATTTTTTATCAATGACCTGGAGAAGACAGAATACGCACTCATCAAGGTTGCAGATGACACCAAAGCAGGGGGTTTGTCAATACACTTGGAGGCACAGCTGCTATTCAGAGAGATCTGGACAGGGTGGAGGAATGGAATGAAAGGATGCAAATTCCTGTACCTGGGGTGGACTAATCCTGTGTGTTAGTACAGGATGGTGACAAACTGGCTGGGGAGCAGTGCTGCTGAAAAGTATCTAGGAGACCTGGAGAACAATAACTTATATTTGAGTTAGTTCTGTGCCCTGCAAATGATGAAAGATAAGAGCACTCTGAGGTGCATCAACAGAACGCAGCCAGTAACCACAGGCAGTGATTATTCCCCTTTAGCTAGCACGTGAGTGACTCCATGAGAGGGCTGCCAGGATGGTTGAGGTCTGGAGCACCTGACCTATGAGGAGAGGCTGAGGGAACTGGGCTTGTTTAGCCTGCAGAAAAGAAACCTTTTGGGGCAATCTAGTAGTAGCCTTCCAGTACCTATGAAGAGGTTACCAAGATGACAGTTAGGTCCTTCACTGAGGTGCGTGGTGGGAGAATAAGAGACAATGGTCATAAAATCCAAACAGGAAGGTTCAGACCAGATATAAGCAAAATAATTTCACACTGAAGGCAACAAAGAACGGAACAGTTTGCCCAGAGAGACTGTGAAATCTCCATTCTTGGAAGTTTTTAAGACCAGACTGGATTAAGCTGTGAGCAACCTGGTCTGCATTCAGGGTTGGCCTTGCTTTCAGGAGGTTGGAATACAGACCTCGTAAGTTCTGATCTCCGATTCTGTAACTGATTCCCATAGCACTGCCTTCTCACAGCTTGAAAACTCACTTGCTACTAACCCTAGCCATGACACTTGCATGAAACTAACCAGCTAATGGAAGGTCTGACAGACAGACTGTCTCATGCAGAAAATTAATTTAAGAAAGCATTTTCAATGGAACTTTTAAGCCATAGCTAATTTCCATGCATCTGCTTCCATGCTGTCTTTATTTTCCCTCACTTTGCCATTTACTTTGTGAGCTCCTCAGGGCAAAGACTGTCTCTTCCCATGTCTGTACAGCTTTTGGTCACTGCTGCCATTTAAACAATACTAATAGGCCCTAACATCCCACGAAGAACTAAATCCCAAGCAGCCACACTGTGAGCTCAGCCTCTGGTTCAAGAGAATTATTTTTGCAGAGTGCACAGTGCTACATCTAGCATGGCAGGCTCATTTCAGCTTCCAGCTTAGATAACCAAGCCCTAAAGGCAAACTCATAAGGGCTATTAGATGTTTCTGATTCATACTCATTCATTTTTATTCCAGTGATCACCATGGTGTGGCCGTAGGGAGAACCTGGATGACTGTGACATGGCTGCACGCTCTTGAGACAAAAAATGACAGGAAAGAATTTGTCATTTGTGTTTCTAGCCACACTAACCAGTCTGGTTCTAAAGCACTGCCTGTGCTCCAGAGCTCGCTCAGTGTATCCGGGAGTCAGGGAATACACTGCAAGCACATCACTGGCCAAAAAACCACAAAAAGACAAAACAGTTTAATAAACTCTGTAACAACTCTGACCTTATGTTCTTCAAATGACCATTGTCCTTGTTTCTGTCCCAAAGCTAATTTCTCTGTAATAAGGTCACTTTGAAAAAGGTTGGATCACTCAGTTACAGCTGCAAAGACTCTCTGCTGCTGCAGTCCCTTATTTATCAGCTCTTCCCAATAACTCACTGGCAAGTCATTTAAATAAGGCAGTTAATTATGGTGTGTTTCCATTCGCAAGCTGTTTCCTTGACAGCTCCCACTCACCACTCTCAGGAATATTTAGGTTCTTTATCTATTTAAAATAATGTAGAAAGCATCTAATAACTGCCTCTCACACTAAACCAGTCTAAGAATAATTCGCCAATCATTAACAAGACTCAGCTAGCTACAGGGCTGCCATAAACAGAGGCAACTCACAACAACTCTTTGACCCAAGTATTAGCGTAGTCAGTCTGAAAGATAAAGCTTCCAAAATGCTGTTGCTCCCCCAGCAAATGCTTCTGGTGTCAAGTTTTCTACTGGGATAACTTTCTTCCAGCAGGGAAGAGAAAGCACCAGGGATGTGAGGCTGGCCATGGGCACTGTGGTATCAGCCTTAAGCCCATGCTATGGCCTAAGTTCTGAAACTGCAGAGCGAGGTGAAAGACCCAGGCCAGAAGCGGAAAGTGGGTCTTAAGTATGAGTCATACACAGGAGCTGTGTTATTCTCATCCCATTTATTTATGAATCAGGGCTCTTCGTCCCCTTCCCTACCATTCCTTATTATGTCAACACCACAGAAGTGTGCAATGAAGCTAAGCAGACCCAAAGGATAAACAAGATATGCTACTGCTTTTACACTAGGACAGCAGCCCACAGGGAACAAGTCAAGAAACTAATTTTGGAACAGGAGGCACAAAACACATCATGGAGCTAAACAGTTCTCAAAGGCACTGACATTAAATTAATGACCTCAAAAGAAGGGCTTGAAATGGTAGTGACTCACATAGCAGAATGGGATTGGCAAATCTTTTTTGAAAAGAAAGAGATAGAATTCACCATTTGCATAACCGAGGAAACTTTAATAGCTTTGTGCTTGCTGGAGGTGATGTTTCTGTCCTGGAACGAATCAATCCACCAGTGGAAAGACAATTAGCTTTATTCTTCCACTTAAATCCATGGATTTAGAAAAAGGCTTTCAATAATAGAAAGGTCACCCCATTTCTAGACTTGTAGGCTACATCTTCTTGTAAAACTCACAAGGGTTTTCTTTTCATTCCAAAATATTAATGAGCTAGATTATCTAGTCCTACTTTAGGCAACAGTCCTTTAATTTCAGTGGGAGTTTTACCTGTAGGATCACTGAAGAATGAGACATGAAACAAAAGTGAAGCAGTGCAGCTGGATTAACAGTTAGTAAAAGTTCTTAAAATCCTGTAAGCTGCAAGAGCAAAGCCCTGTTCTTCCTAGCTCTCACTCTGATATTTAAGGACAAATTTAAGGCAAATGTTTCAATTATTTGAATTTGAAAGCCTGTGTAATGAACAGCCTTCTTGGACTATGATTAGCAAGATTTTTTTTCCCCAGATAGCATATACTGTCTGTTCCACTCATTGGATACAGATTAAAAGCATCAGATAATGATGCAAATGTATCACTTCTTCCAACATCAAGGAGAAATTAATTGTAGCAGATCCTCAAAAGCAAAACCTGTATAGAGTACTGTGTGCCAAAACTGAGGATTCACTTATGGCTTTGGCCTTTCTCTGCTTTTGATTAATATGGTTTTTTGAACTGTCAAACAATCCTAAGAGGTAAAACGTTGTCTGAAGCATTTGGGATGCTTTCTGGAAACTACAAGCCATGCTTTGAATGATAGAACTGTATGGCATTAATGTAGAATGGACTGCATTTTAAATGTTTCCTTGAGTCAAGGGAGTCCTTTAACATAATAAACCAGCTTCTATGTGCTCAAAGATCTGTGGAGAGACAAAAGTTGTTTTGAAGCATCTCAACTCCAGCCACGCTCAGAAAAAGGAAATAGAGAGACCGCATTTTGGCAGAGGCCTCTAACGTTAGCCTGCACTTCAGAATACTAATTAAACCTGCTATATTTCAACCAAAGCCCAAACAACTCTATTTAAGCTGAAATGATGCTATATAAGATGATGTATATTCACTGATTAAAATGGAAACATCATAGTTCTGACATTAAGATTTTGCTTCCTGTAACAGCATTCAGGGAAGTTTGTTACACACTTTGGAGTGCCAGGGTGACACACCGTGTCTTCTGTTTTGGCTACTATGTATATTTAAAAATATATTCATTTAGACAGACAAAGCTGTATTTTAGTAGAGAAGATGGCTGAATAAACCCTAGGTTGGAACAAGAAGTTATTTTAACAGACTAATGCTTTAACATGTAATGTAATTTTTTACATCCTTTTCTAAATGAACAAATTACAGAAAACCAACTCTCCACCACATACACACTCCTCAAGCAAACAAGACTAAAAACTGTAAAGCAAAGAAACATACTCCAACACTGATCAAAAGCTGAAGAACAGAAAACATTGCTAGAACATTTGAGTTTAAACTGTAGTTCATAAAATGTGCTGAATACTATAAAGTTGTTCTGCACATTTGGTTAAACAAACTGTTGACAAGCCATCATTGAAACCACACCAGCAGTAAGTAGCGAAACGAACTGGCCATTGCTGGGAATGAGTTCGGTGATAAACAGTTTTCTGTGAAAGCACAGGCCAGAAAAGACTGGAAACCACCGCCTGAGAAAGCCAGACGTCTGTTGCTGTACAATGTTTAACACTGCTACCTTTAGACATAAAACACTGAAACCGTTTCAATAGTAGGAATTCTTGCATGGATCCAGTTACAGTTCCAGTAATGCCAAAGTTAAACCATCTCTTTTTCCACACCCAAACCTAATTTCCTTTCTTAGCCCAGTTTGTGTGTGCATTTCTTTCTCCTGCTGTGCACCAGGGATGCTGAGCCTGTGGAACGAGGCTTTGTTGAAGCAGCCCATCTCTCCAGGAGGAACCAGATTGCTGCAGCAGAAGGCAGATCACACTGATACAAAGGACTAACAGAGACAGGCTGGCCTGGAATACCACAAGGTATTTCGGTAGGTAAGAGAAAGGAACTGACACAGAGAGAGGAAGGCCCCACAAGACAGACTGGCCAGTGCCAAAGCTATCTCTAAAGAGACAGAAAGGCACAGAGACCTCAGAGAATGGAGCAGAGGGCAATTTCATTGCTCCAGGCGGCTGGGCGGGAAGCCAATGTTGTGGAATGACTTTTTCATAGAAGTCCTGGGTTTTTGTTTTTTGTTTGTTTTTGTTTGTTTGTTTGTTTGTTGTGGTTTGTTTGGTTTTTTTTTCTTTGGCTGTGAAGGTAAAACCATCTGAAGCACAGGGATGCAGCCAGACAGACTGCCCCATCAACATACCTACTGGAGTGACAGATACCTTATGAGGAAGAACGCTGAGCACAAGCAGCTCAATTCAGGCTATTCCAAAGGCAAATGGGAAATTATTGTTTAAAAATGAACAAGACTTAGTTACAGGGATGCTTTTATTTTAAACTTCTCACCTGTCTTAAGATACCTAAATTATGGTTGTTTGCAAAGAAGCTGATATCATGCTGAACTTCTTGCTGGACTCTGTAGAAGAGCTTTTAAAAGATGCTCAGTCTAGAAGACATAAGATGGGGGACATAAGTAATAACAAGCAAATGTAGCATAAGATTTCTTACTTTACTATGTGATTATAAAGTCTGGGAAAAAAAAAAACCAACAAACCCTGCAGGATTAAAGGTGTAAAATGAAAGAGTCAGCAAACAAAGTAGTTGCAGTTCATCATCTGACCAGCTGGAACCAACAGGCAAGATCCAGTTAGGACCACAGCAGTGCTAAAGGAGAATGTGCAGAGGAAGGTAATAGCTGTGCAGACCATGAGAGATTCTCTTGAGAGGCAATGATGGAGCAAGTTTAGAAGTGTCTGCGGAAGGCATTTCTGGGTTGGCAACAAAAGCTGGGAACCTAAGGAAGATGCAGGTGAGTTCAGCCTCACAGACTACTTTTGTAATTTTTATCTTTTAGTTAAGAGCGTGGGCAGGAAAAGGATGAATGTTTTGTCCCAAGATATAATGAAGCATAGGGACTTTAAAGGGTTGATAAAGAATGAAAAGGCTTTTTAGACAGCCCCACTGAACACAAGCTTGTCCTTAAGTTTTCCTGAAGTGGTGGTGGTAGCTCACATCCTGTGACTGTGTGCTCCCCACCCCAACCTGACCTTTATCTCCTGCAGCCCTGTTAACCACCAGTGGTGGCCATAATGGATGTGTCTGGTCGTGATGGCTGCATCCAGGCTCAGGGTAGGTTCAGGGGAGACAGACAACAATGCAATAGCCAAGGGCTATCTTGCACATATTGCTCAACAGCTGAGGGATAGCTGAGCACGGACTAACTGACATATGGCTAGTATGCAGATATGACTATAAGTCAATCATCTTACTCCACAAATGGTGAACAGCTCACGGCCTGTTGAGCTCTCCTGCACCGCAGCGGCTGCATGCCAGAATCTCCCCTCGAGTAGGGACGCCTCTCAAGGTTACTCCTCGAGGTTGAGAGATTCCTTGCTGCAACAGATTCTTGGCAAGTGATAAATAGCATGCTGAAGTATGAAATCTTAGCTAGGCGATGTAAAGGATTGATTGTGCATATACAGTCCTTCAGACATAAACCGTTGACCAAGTCTGGGACTAGGACTGGATCCAGCCACACCTGGGCTCCTTTCTGAGGAGTTTAGAGAGCAAGGGGGTCCTTTCTGAACCTCAAGACTCAACAGGAGGGTCTCCCTGACAGTTTTGTCTGACCCTGTCCTCTATGCAGTAAAAAATCAAGTGCACCTTGCCATCGAATCTTGTTAAATCACTGTTGCATTAACCTTTGAACTGTATTAACTCACTGCTTTGTATAAATAACATATATTGCTGCTTCTCTCTTGTGAGTGAAGCACATAACTAACTCTGACTCCTTCCATGACACATCCTTAGGGACATTTTTTAAAACAAAACATCTATGCATTATAATCAATAGGGTAAACTGAGCTGTGAGTGACCAAGTGGAAACAGGAGGTGGGTAGAATGACACTAGAATCAGTACTTGGGAATCAACTCAGATTCCAGCCCTTTTTTTCTTTCTGTTTTATTGTTACATACCATGACTCAGTTTCCTACCCCGCTTCCTTCCAGTGAAAGAAAATTTAGCTCTGAGGATAATCCCCACTCCTTCTGTTAACAACTAGAAGCCTAGCAGCAGTTCAGAGACTATAGGTAGGTATTTACAGTATAGGTAGTTATTGTTTGATTTTTTTAAACCACACTTGCCTTTATGCGTCTAAGCAGTGGTTTCCTTCAATGCAGCTTAACGAATATTTTCATCCTCCAACCATGCAGACCAGAAGAGGAGGTTCCTCTGCTGTTCTTGGAGTTAATGCCCTATTTGGCAATTTTCTTTCAATCCTTGCTTGTAGCTAATACTTATAGACATTAAAGGAAATTTCATCAGGATGAGAGTAAGTGTTGTAGTTAAACACAGGCTGTACTGGCTTTCCTTCCTGTTCCATTCTGCCACTTTCATTCACATACCCAGCTGTCCAGCAGACCTGTCAGGTACAGCAACATCCGTTGGGAAAAATCTTGCAGTGACTCTTTCATGTTCTCCTCTCATCCCCTCATTAAGAATTAAAACAACCATTAATAGTAGGTTTATTTGTTCAGGAACTAATAGAAACCTGTAGAATGTGCCACCCACCAAGGTGCATTAAATAGGAAAGTCATCTTGTCTGTCTATACGTTACAGGAATCACAACTTTTGTGTTATACCTTCTTGTTGAAGACTGTTGTACCTGAGATTGTGGAGATATTATAAGAAATATTGGAACCTGTGGTGTACTCTCAAGGTTTGTTCGTTGTCCTCTCTGTAATGGTTTTATGTCCTTCAATTTCCTTTCTGTGAGTCTATTCTCCTGCACTTTATATCAGCCAATATATGATTTTAAGTTAACTGCTACATAAGATCCTAATCAAAAAAGGAAGGAGTTTTAGATTTTTCTTGTCTGTTTTCTTCTCTAGCTGCATAGCCACACCTCTTTCTCTCTCTCACTTGAGTAGGCACATAATGCTCATTTTTGCTGGAACTCTGTGCTTGCAGTTGTTTCTTCCAAACCGTTCACCCACTCGCTGGAATGCTGCCCTCCAGTCATTGCTCTAAGACCTGCCACATCACCCACCTGGGTAAAAGCTGGAGGGAATATGCTGGTTCTTGCTGGTTGATCATCAAATCACAAGTTAGGATGAGCCTGTGGAGTCCAGTAGTCGTCCCCTGAGGGAATTAATGGATAGCTGAGTGCCAGCTGGGATTATATTGCTGCAACAACAAAAAGCATTTTTGTTTCCTAGTCATGTCGAAGCTCACTGGCTGCTAAGAGATGATTTAGCAATGCAACCAAAGATGTTCGTAAGTTGGGTCACTCTGGTCCCCCTCTTGACTACCTGCGGTTAGCAGAAAACTTTCAAGAAAGGATGAGATTCAGTTCCCTTTGCTTGATAAAGCAATTTGTAACACTATATTTCATCAATGGAAACCTAATTGCTTTGGTCTTTTTATCCATCAAAGGCTGCATTATAACATACTTTGAGAAAATGTCACATGCTATTGACTGGTGTTTTCTGACAGCAGGCTTTGCAAATCCATCTGAAAATACTCTATCTGTCCTGGGGCATTTACCTACAAGAATGCTGCTTTCCTTGGGAGTTTTTTTTCTTGTCTTGACAGGTAAGGCAGGAAAGCATGCTGTCTTTTAACATCTGCCGTCACACTCAGCCAAAAAATCACATTCATTTCTTTTCATGGCCTGCTGTTTCATTACTGTGAAGATATTCGGAGAACACTGTGAATTGCACTGCAGTGCTGCTCTTCACTGCCAACATGCTGCAATATCTCAATTTGGAAATTCACTGAGCTCTAGTTTAGTGAAGAAGGTGACAAAAGGCATTAAGATCTGTGTATCTTTCATCTCTTCTCTGGCATCTTCCTTTCTGCTCCTCTTTCTGCTGGGTCAGGACACAGTTCTTGATTAATAATGAAATTCTGCAACACACATAGTGCTCTTTAGTATCACCTGCTTTTCATGAATCAGGTTTATCAAATTCTAGGCCTAGTAGCATTCTTTATTTTATGTCTACAGACACACAGTTAAAAGTAGCAAAGTAAGTCATCACAGCCAGTTGTCATGTTTGTTAATACTGACCCTTCACAGTTGGCAATGTGCAGATCCCCATTGCCAGTGGTCTTCCCTGACAAATCTCTTGTAATGAGACCTCTCTGAGGAATGCCTATAGATAGCTGGAGCCTTGGCCCTTTCAGTTTTTTAGCTATTTTACTAACAACTTTTTCTCTGAAAGCTATAGCTGGTGCAAATGACACATCCCAAGGCTGTGAATTCACAGCTGATATCTTGAGGAAAACCCTAGTTTCTGATTCCAGTTTTTAAACTCTGAGTATATTTTGGTCCATGGATTTAATCAGCTTGTCATCTTCTTCAACAGGGAGCTATGAAGTTCCCCCCTCAAACCCTGTACAAGTCAAGTTTTCACAGTTGTGCTTTTGAACTTGTATTTTTATGTGACAATCTGACACAGAGGTGCTGCTGCTCGCAAGGCAGAGTACACTGTCCTGGCTGGAGGGACAGAGAGAAGCATTTGCTGCACCATCTCCTCAATACACACATAGTTTTACAGAGTTTTCCCATATCTGCTTTCTGGCTTTATGTTGTTTCCAGTATTAAAGAAACTGCCAGTCCTCTCATAATGGCAGTAGAAATGCTTGTGTGTCTATTTCTGTAAAACTCCATCTGCACTGGGAAGCTGCTGGTAAAAGGCTTTGGCATTACCATCAGAAAGCGCTGCTGGACACTGCTGTTCACTCATCAGTTCCTCATTCACAGTGAGAAAGCGCTCAGAGCCTGTCAAGTGTTCACAGATTCCAGGCTCATCTGCGTGACCAGCCAGTCTCCTCCTAGGCAAAATCGCCTTGACAGCTTGAAGCTGCTGCCTCTGATTTTTGCTTATAGGAAAAGAATTTTGCTAAAATACTGAAATAAAGACTGCAGCAGCCCACTGGCAGGTTTTATGTAACCTTTAGACTGCAGCTGGATGTAACATAAAACAACAACAAAAAAAAGAATTAACATGAAGGCTATGGCCGCTCTGAACACTGTTATGCAGACCCTTTATTTCAAGCAGGCTTGAATATCATTGCATTGCATTAAATATGCAGCTCATATTTGTGCCATTTGCAATAGCCTACACTATTTCCTCATGAGCACAGTGAGAAAGTTCAGCCGTGCACCCTAAAACCCAAATGTTCACATTCAGTTCATGTTTCAAGCCAGTGCTCCCTCTACTCAAAGTAAGTCCCTTACCCTTCCTTCTAGCTACTTCTAACAGCTTTCCTTCTCAAGACAATTATCAACAGCTTCCAACAGATTACCATCTGCAGAACCCCCTCCAGCATGTTCAGTAGTTTTCTGTCCAGCCTGTCTCAGATTTCCTCCCGTTTCATAAAGAAAAGGCAGCTGCCTCCTCCTACTAGTGAAAAGGAGATTTTTTACGTTAGCTATCCTTTGCTTTATCTCCTTGCAGAGCTATGTTATTCCAAAGCTGAACCTCTTTTAGCATCAGTTCACAGTAAGCTTTCTTTTGGATACCCTTTCTGTCTCCCAGATAAGGACTGGGTTTCATTTGTGCATATGAGAAGGAAAGAAAGCAAAGGAAAGGATGGGAGAAGGAGTGATGAAATAAACTCAGGCAAAGCAATGCAAGATAATGTGAAGCACTGGTCAGTCCTTGGGTGGAGGGGATGTGAATTTACTTTGAAATATCTGGGGCATCAAGTGGCTGACTTTCTAAGCAAACAATTACTTTTTCCAAAGTGTTCAAGCAGCAATGGAAGATGGGGACAGCAGGAAAAGCAATCAGAGCTTATATAATGTCACAGTTTGTGCTCACATGTCCCAGAGTAAATAAAAATATGAGGATTTCCAGCAATTTATGGATAATTCCAGTGTAGGAGTGTTTGAAACGACACCAGATTATAATACTATATGCTACAGTTCACTGAGCAACAGCTCCATGAAAACAGCCTTCTGCAAAGCACAGCCTAATTCTTCATTTTGTCCTTGTCTCGTTCATTCAACACAGATTCTTGCAGCCTTTTGGTCCCAGAGTACCTGTTTTCACAGAAGAAATTCCCTATTGCCTGGTTGGTCTAAAAAACACTTCCACTCCTCCCAGTATGTGTTTAACTTCTCTGAGAGCTTTTCTTTTTGTCCGAGTGGGAAGGTTTAAAGCCTGGGGAGAGAGAAAAATTCCTCTCCCTTTAGAGGATTAAAAAATTTTTTGGTTGGACTCAAGATGTGTTCTATTCAGTATCTTATGTGCAGCGCACCACTGCAGCATCCAAAAGAGATGATCACTGCTCTCTTAGTTCTTTCTACCTGCCTCCTCATAGACATCCAGCATATTTTCATCATTCACAGGGGACTGTCTGTTCCATTTATATTAAACAATATATGTTAAACCATGAATACTACAGGACCTAGATTTTCTCTCCCTGGAGAAACACCTAAAAACACCAATTGTAGAACTATGCTTTATTTTATTCCATTCCTATTCTGAATTCCATTATTTTATTTCATTTTATCTCTACAAAAGCATTTTTGGACTATGGTCTTTCAGGCAAGAAGTAAAATACTGGAGGAGTTTGTATTTTCAGTTCAGATAATTTTGCTAGCTGCTAATCCTCATGCATTTTTCTTCTTCCATATCACTGTTTTCAGCATTCATAGACTCAGTCAAGCATCTGCTCCAGGGAAATCAAAATGTCCCATTCCCTAAGTCTTCTACAAAAAGAGAGACCTCTTTTAGTCATCTTCCAGTAAGCTTTTACTTTTCTTTCAGGTTCTTTTCAGAAAGAGCTGCACTGTGTTCTTGGTGCTGTGCTACCCTTAGGTAGCAGACAAACATCAGAACAGGGACAGCAGACAGCTTTTATTTAATTTACATGAAATGAGCGTGTTGCTTTTATGAAATGATAGAAGAATTATCTAGAAGAGAACTTAAGATGTCAAATAGTCCAAGGTACTTTCCCATGATAGGATCAATAGGCTAATTTCATTCCTCACAGATAATTGTCTAAGTTGCTCTTAAAATGATGGAGCCTTCACAACCTCCCCAGACCAAATATTCAACCGTATTTATTATCCTAGCAAATTATTCCTGCAGTCTAAAATCATCTTTCTTTCTGCTACTTCTTGCTTTGTGCCCCATCCACCATGAGCCCAAAGAAAAGATCATTCCCTCCTCTATTTTGTGTCTGAAGACTGTAATATTCCCCTGCCAGCTTTCTGTTTTTTTGGGCTAAATAATTTCAGTTCTTTCAAATCACCTTGCAGGTCACGTTTTTCAGACCTCTGCTGAGTCCTGCTGCCCTTCTCTGGACTCTGTCCAACTGAATCGCGCCTGCCTCAAAGTTTAATAACCAAAACTTCACACAGCCTCCAAGCTGAGGCTTCAGCAATGCTGAAGAGAGCGGGAGGATTGCTTCAGATGTCTTCCAGGCTATATGTCTTTTATATATACTAGCAAGATGTTTGCCTTCCTTTGCAACAGCATGACATTGACTCATGTTCAGCTTGTGATCTGTCATAACACTGATTCTTTTCTGCAGAGTTGCAGCCTAGTCATTTGCTTCTGTCTTGTGCTTATGCAGATTATTCCTGCCTTATTGTAGTACCTAGCACTTATCCCTACTGAATTTTCTTTTCCTAGCAGTTCTTCCAATTTGTTGGAATAATTTTTAATTCTAATATTTTCCTCCAGCATATTTCAAGTCTCACAGTTTTATGTCCCTGGCAAATGTGATACACCCACTCTTTATATTACCATCCAGGTCATCTAAGAAAACCCTGAACAAAAGCAGATCCAGGACACATCGACACAGCTATCACATCAGCTTTAAGCTGCTTGTGGCCTCTCTGAAGGACTGGCACAGACTAAAAGCATACAGATTATGAGCTCTGTATCTTCTGACATTATTTAAAGGTCTTCCTGTTCAGAAAATCATGTTTACCCAGTTTATAGCCTCCTTCACCTGCTATGCCCTGTGCCTCACCAAAGCAAACATATAAAATTAACGTACAACCATGATAAAGAATATTAACTTTTACTTAAATTTCTCACTCTTATGCCACAAAAAAAATCTTTTAATATGTAAAAGGAACAAAAGCCAATTCTCTTAGAATCTGCTGGAATACTGAAACAATGAATGGAAAAGATGTGACCAGCCCTCTTCATAGACTTCGGGATATATTAGAAATGTCAACATTTATTACATTCCCTGGAGTTACACCAGCAGCATGCAATGAGGCAGCCAGTTGATTTCAATGGACTAAACATTTTCTTTGCATCTGCCCTTTTCTGGGTTCCTTTCCCCAGAGCTCGAACGCCAGCAGTGGTGGTCACAAGCAGCCACTAACAGCCTTTGTGTACACACGAATGAAGATGATCTGGCATTCCTCCTGACAGCAGTGCATGGCTCTCCTCTGGCTCTTGCTCTCATTCCAGTAACCACTTCCATAGTCTCCCCAGATTCCTTAACCCAATACGGATGGTTTTCCTGGCACTGTGTCTGAGGTTCTGGCACAGCAGAAAACACGCATGGGATGAATTAACCAGCTGGAGGGTGAAGGGCAAGAAATAAGACTTTATGAATTTGTACTGTTTCCCAATGGGCCCTAGTAATCAATTATTAGCCGCTGGAGTAGCCACTTACTGCTTGCTCTGTGATCATCTCCTGATTCTGGCTGTGTTACCTCTGCTGGAAACCTCAGACCTTTGATTAGGTGCAGCGGGAATTCCTCCTCTGTTCTCTAACCTGTCTTGAGGAAGTATGCAACTAGAGAGAGGCTTTACAAGGACAAGAAAGCACTTAGGGGCGACAAGGGATTGACAAGAGAACCAGCAGAGCACAGCCGTTGCGTATTACTGGCTTATCTCATTTGAGCATCAGGCAAACTTTCTTTCCTGGGATAAGCACAAAGAAAAGGTCAAGGAAAGATGAAAAGGAATACAAAGTCCTGACTTTACCTCAGCTTGGATCTGCCGGGCAATGGGATCTATATGAAACTTCTGGGTGTCAATCAAGAAGTAAGAGCTGAAGCTTTTAATCTCTACTGGGTGAAAACTGGAGTCAGTCAGGTAGATGCTTTCAGATAGCATATGACCAACTATCAAATTGCCAAGCCTTAACGTGTCTTCCAAGACTGTACAAAGATCCTCACCCCTAAAGACTAGTCAGTAAGATGTAAATCTAAGGCAAGTGGAATATTACTTTCCTTAACTGTGCAGCTTGGAGTAGAATGCACACTCCATAATTTGGGCAGTTAAAAGGATGGGTGAATGGAAGAGTTCAGGAGTAAACCCCACCAAATCCTAACATCTGACCTCAGATGCTGCTAACAAAGCCTTAGACTTCAGCGTTTTTAAGACTCTATCATTTTTAAGCCCTATTTTTTCCTCTATTCTCATGCGTTAGAGTCAATGTAGAGATGAGTATCTCTTAGGAGGAGACATTTCGCAGTTGAGAATATTATATTCTCAGAGGTACTCTCCACCTTGTAAATCTACTGTCACTATCAGATAAGTTCACTTCAATGCTCTCTGCCTATAACTAGCCAAAAGAATGTGGAAATTTTGGCAGAATTACAGTGATCACTTGGAGGCTCACTGCACATTCATTTTGCACTAGCACTGGCCCCTTTTTCTTTTGGTCTTCATATCATCAGGTGCTAGGCACAGAAGGTTTGGACTATCTTGGGTCTATACACCTTAGACACAGTATTCCTCTGTGTGGCTGTGCTCATCTGATCACTATTTGATACAAGAGCAAGTATTTCAAGAACTGGGGATCAACAATCGTCCTTGCTGCTGTTTGGAAACATGCCTATTACGAAAACGGAGAATACAAAAGCTATCATACATCTACTTGACTACAGGTCACAGTATAGTTAACCTATATTTCCACAAGTATAGCTGTTGCCACTGTGGGTCCACCCAGCCTCGTGTAACTGGAAAAGATGAATGGTTCTCCGTTTGTCAATGAGCACTCTCTGGCGAGCGCAGCACAATGGACAGATGATCACACTAATAAAACATAAATAACAACAAATGGGATTCTGGGTTCTGCCGCCAAATCTCTGGTTCCAATGTAGTTCATTTCTGCATGTTTCTTCATCTACAAAACAGCAAAGTCTACCACACTGGCAAATGGTCAGATTTAAATAAATTCCATATCAAAGCCATAGATTCTCCACTATGGAGACCAAATGTACTGTGAAGGCTTCTTCCAGGTGGAAAATAGGAAATGAATTTGTAGAGCCTAGTCCACTAACCATTCAAGACAATAAAGTCTCAGCTTTATTATGGCTTTTTAGAGGGGAACAGAAGGGATGTAGAGGGTAATCCTGCCCTACTGGGAATCCTTATTCTTCCTTGACATGCCTTTTACTGCTATACATTAACCCTTAAGAATGGCTAGACAAGCAAACAGCTGCCATATGCCTAGACAGGATTGCAGCCTCATTGGCAAAGTATTTCAAAGTCTTGTTACACATCATGTCCCTGGAGAAGAGAAACTGCAGAAGGTTGCAATAGCATCAGAATGAATAATTGAAGCACGGCTCATTCAGTATGAGCATAAACGGAAGGGTCACAACGCTGCCTCCTAGTCAGCCAGCAGTGCAGAAACTCACCCCGTGTCTGACAGAAACATCATCTGGAGACGCTGACCCACTTCCCCAGGAGCTTTTAGGGAGTGGGTTGGGGAGATGACAGTGGGATTGTCAAGCACATAGGGAAGGATTAAGCCTGATTATCTGACAGAAAATTGTGCATTATAGAATCAGTCGTAGGAAAACCCTTGGGAGTCACTTCCCCCAGGAAACTAGACATCCATGCAAGATTAACGCTATTTCCCACCTGAGAAACCGCCCCTGGGGAGTTCTGCAGGATGCCCTTCCCCATGGCCGACCCCTGGGAGGATCTGGGGGTCAAAATCCCATACCCTTTGCCACATAAACTCTCCCCATTTAATACCAGAAATAAAAGGGTGGGAGGGGGCAGTAACTCAGGCATTTCCCGCTATTGTCCGGCCCCTCAGCGGGGTCGCAGAAGCA